>NC_053023.1:527580084-527736025 GCF_003073215.2 Triticum urartu
CAAGCTTCATCTTTACCATTAATGAATCTACCAACGAAGAGAGAAAAATAATGTACGGAAGGGAAATGAATGCTTCCTATGGTAGCTTGTGTGATCTCCCTAGATTCCCCCATAGTAATACTAGCAAGAAAGTCTTTATATTCAGATTTGCGAGGTTCACTGACATTGCCCCTGCGGGTGTTTACAAGCACTATTAAAATCCTCTAGGTCCATGGTATATGATTTATCATACAGATCAAATAAAACAGTGTGAGCATTGCGTTAGGATGTAAATTTAAACCTTCTCACAAATGAACCAGTTAGATAGAGGTATTGCCGGCACTTATCTGACACGAAGCTCTCAAGATCAGCGTTACACACATACACGTCAACTTCATCCTTGATGCTTGCCTGGACCATGAACTCCTCTGACGGTCATTCGCAAGGCCGCACTTGAGCTTCCCTTGGTAGTTCATTGTCCGACGCATGTATCGCGAGCTTGGGGCCTTGCTTCCTTGAAGAACCACCTTGGTATATTTTCCTAAACATTTTCTTCCTCTGAAAAATTTCTGAATTTTTTAGTGACTCAAAACAAAAGTGAATCAAACTCAACAAGATTGATAGCAACTACTCCTACAAGTGCCTAGAGGCCATATCATGCATTAAAACTACTTTTGACCACATAAATTTGGCATGCAAGCTCAAGAACAGGGTCACCTAAGCAGCAAAAATTTGTAATAAATAAAGCACTAGAACAAAAACTAATTGGACTATTGGAGGAGTCACATACCGAAGAACAATCCCCCAAAGCAGTTTTGTGAATGGAGCTTTGAGCAAGGAGATCGAAAATGGCAGCAAGATGAGCTAGAACTCGGGTTTGAGCTGGTGGATGATTTTTTTCTTGAGGAAGACGAAGTGTGTTGGTGCAAGAATAAGTGGAGGGGGCCCACGTGGGGTCCATGAGGCAGGGGGCGCGACCCAGGGGGTGGGCACGCCCTGGACCCTCGTGGCCAGGTGGTGTGGCCCCCTGGTGTGTTCTCAGTGCCAATAATTCTTAAATATTCTACAAAAAATCATCTAAAATTTTCAGGACATTTGGAGAACTTTTATTTTTGGGGTATTTTTTATTGCAAGGATAATTCAGAAAACAGACAGAAAATACTATTTTTGCTTTATTTAATCTAAATAACAGAAAGTAAAAAGAGGGTATAGAGAGTTGTGCTTTCTAACTTCGTCCGTCTCATGCTCATCAAAAGGAATCCACTAACAAGGTTGATCAAGTCTTCTTAACAAATTCTTTCCGAATAACATGAAACCGGAGAATTTTTGAATAACACTAAGTTACCTCAACGGGGATATGCACATCCCCAACAATAAGAATATCTTATTTCTTCTTGACAATAGGGAGAGGAAATTCAAAACCTCCAATAATAATCGTTGGAATTTTTCCAATAGAATTGCTACTGTGGACTTGAAGTTGTTTCCTCGGAAAGTGTACCATATGCTCATTACCATTAACATGAAAAGTGACATTGCCTTTGTTGCAATCAATAACAGCCCCTGTAGTATTCAAAAAGGGTCTACCAAGAATAATAGACATACTATCATCCTCGGGAATATCAAGAATAATAAAGTCCGTTAAAATAGTAACGTTTGCAACCACAACAGGCACATCCTCACAAATACCGACAGGTATAGCAGTTGATTTATCAGCCATTTGCAAAGATATTTCAGTAGTTGTCAACTTATTCAAATCAAGTCTACGATATAAAGAGAGAGGCATAACACTAACACCGGCTCCAAGATCACATAAAGCAGTTTTAACATAGTTTCTTTTAATGGAGCATGGTATAGTTGGTACTCCCGGATCTCCTAGTTTCTTTGGTATTCCACCCTTAAAAGTATAATTAGCAAGCATGGTGGAAATTTCAGCTTCCAGTATCTTTCTTTTATTTGTGACAATATCTTTCATATACTTAGCATAAGGATTCATTTTAAGCATATCAGTCAAACGCATATGCAAAAAGATAGGTCTAATCATTTCAACAAAGTGCTCAAAATCCTCATCATCCTTTTTCTTGGATGGTTTAGGAGGAAAAGGCATGGGTTTATGAACCCATGGTTCTCTTTCTTTACCATGCTTCCTAGCAACGAAGTCTCTCTTATCATAACGTTGATTCTTTGATTGTGGGTTATCAAGATCAACATCAGGTTCAATATCTACATCATTGTTATTGCTAGGTTGAGCATCAACATGAACATCATCATTAATATTATCACTAGGTTCATGTTCATTACCAGATTGTGTTTCAGCATCAGAAATAGAAATATCATTGGGTTTATCAGGTGTGTCAACAACAGGTTCACTAGAAGCATGCAAAGTCCTATTGTTTTTCTTTTTCTTCTCCTTAGAAGAACTAGGTGCATCAACATTAGTTCTCTGAGAATCTTGCTCAACTCTCTTAGGGTGGCCCTCAGGATACAAAGGTTCCTGAGTCATTTTACCCCCTCTAGTCACAACTCTAACAACATTTTCATTTTTCTTATTATCTAATTCATTGAGCAATTCATTTTGAGCTTTAAGGACTTGTTCTACTTGAGTGGTAACCATAGAATCATGTTTACCAATAAGTTTAAGTTCACCTTTAACTCTAGACATATAATCACTCAAGTGTTCAATCATATAAGCATTGCGTTTCAATTATCTACCAACATAAGCATTGAAGTCTTCTTGTTTAACCATAAAATTATCAAACTCATCCAAGCATTGGCTAGCAAACTTAGTAGATGGGATTTCACCCTTATCAAATCTACAGAGAGAATTTACCTTTACTACCTGTGTCGGCCTATCAAGACCATGTATTTCTTCAATAGGTGGTAAATTCTTAACATCTTCAGCTTTAATACCTTTTTCTTTCATAGATTTCTTTGCCTCTTGCATATCTTCAGGCTGAGAAATAGAATACCCCTTTTCTTCAGGGCTGGCTTAGGAGTTAGTTCAGGAAGTGTCCAATCATCTTCATTACTCAACATACTATTCAATAGCAATTCAGCTTGATCAACACTTCTTTCCCAGAAAACACAACCAGCACAACTATCCAGGTAGTCTCTGGAAGCATCGGTTAGTCCATTATAAAAGATATCAAGTATTTCATTTTTCTTGAGAGGATGATCAGGAAAAGCATTAAGTAATCGAAGAAGCCTCCCCCAAGCTTGTGGGAGACTCTCTTCTTCAATTTGCACAAAATTATATATTTCCCTTAAGGCCGCTTGTTTCTTATGTGCGGGGAAATATTTAGCAGAGAAGTAATAAATCATATCCTGGGGACTACGCACACAACCAGGATCAAGAGAATTAAACCATGTTTTAGCATCACCCTTTAATGAGAACGGAAACAACTTAAGGATAAAGTAATAACGAGTTTTCTCGTCATTAGTGAACGGGGTGGCTATATCATTTAATTTAGTAAGATGTGCCACAACAGTTTCAGATTCATAGCCATAAAAAGGATCATATTCAACCAAAGTAATTAACTCAGGATCGACAGAGAAATCATAATCCTTATCGGAAATACAGATAGGTGAAGTAGCAAAAGCAGGGTCATATTTCATTCTAGCATTCAAAGACTTTTCTTTCAGCTTAGCTAACAGTTTCTTATGATCATATCTATCATTGCAAGCTAAAAAGTCTCTAGCAGTTTCTTCATCCATAACATAACCCTCAGGCACAACAGGCAATTCATATCTAGGGGGAGAATCTTCATCATCACTTTCATCAATATTATCAGTTTCAATAATTTCATCTCTCTAACCCTAGCAAGTTGTTCATCAAGAAATTCACCTAATGGCACAGTATTATCAAGCATATAAGTAGTTTCATCATAAGCATCATGCATAGCAGAAGTGGCATCATCAATAACATGCGACATATTAGAATAAATAGCAGGAGTAGGTGTCGCAAGTTTACTCAAAACAGAAGGTGAATCAAGTGCAGAGCTAGATGGCAGTTCCTTACCTCCCCTCGTAGTTGAGGGAAAAATCTTGGTTCTTTCATCTTTCAAGTTCCTCATAGTGATCAAAAGATATAAATCCCAAGTGACTCAAAGAATAGAGCTATGCTCCCCGGCAACGGCGCCAGAAAATAGTCTTGATAACCCACAAGTATAGGGGATCACAACAGTTTTCGAGGGTAGAGTATTCAACCCAAATTTATTGATTCGATACAAGGGGAGCCAAAGAATATTCTCAAGTATTAACAGTTGAGTTGTCAATTCAACCACACCTGAAATACTTAATATCTGCAGCAAAGTATTTAGTAGCAAAGTAATATGGAAGTAGCGGTAACGATGGCAAAAGTAACAGTAGCAGTTTTTTAGTAATTGTAACAGTGGCAACGGTAAAGTAACTAAGCAAAGATCAATATGTGAAAAGCTCGTACGCAATGGATCAGTGATGGATATTTATGTTAGATGCGACTCCTCATGCAACAGTTATAACATAGGGTGACACAGAACTAGCTCCCTTTCATCAATGTAATGTAGGCATGTATTCTGAATATAGTCATACGTGCTTATGGAAAAGAACTTGCATGCCATCTTTTGTCCTACCCTCCCGTGGCAGCGGGGTCCTATTGGAAACTAAGGGATATTAAGGCCTCCTTTTAATAGAGTACCGGAACAAAGCATTAGCACTTAGTGAATACATGAACTCCTCAAACTATAGTCATCACCGGTAATTGTCCCGATTATTGTCACTTCGGGGTTAACGGATCATAACACATAGTAGGTGACTATTGACTTGCAAAATAGGATCAAGAACTCACATATATTCATGAAAACATAATAGGTTCAGATTTGAAATCATGGCACTCGGGCCCTAGTGACAAGCATTAAGCATAGCAAAGTCATAGCAACATCAATCTCAGAACATAATGGATACTAGGGATCAAACCCTAACAAAACTAACTCGATTACATGATAAATCTCATCCAACCCATCACCGTCCAGCAAGCCTGCGGTGGAATTACTCATGCACGGCGGTGAGTGGTGATGGAGGAAGGTTGATGATGACGATGGTGACGGATTCCCCTCTGTAGAGCCCCGAACGGACTCCAGATCAGCCCTCCCGAGAGAGATTAGGGCTTGGCGGTGGCTCCGTGTCGTAAAACACGATGAATCCTTCTCCTCGATTTTTTCTGCCCGAACGTGAATATATAGAGTTGGAGTTGAGGTCGGTGGAGCATCATGGGGCCCATGAGACAGGGGGCGTGCCCCCACCCTCGTGGATAGGGTGTGGGGCCCCTTATGTTGATTCTTTGGCCAGTATTTTTCATATATTCCAAAAAATTTCTCCGTGAAGTTTCAGGTCATTCCGAGAACTTTTATTTTTGCATAGAAATAACACCATGGCAATTCTGCTGAAAACAGCGTCAGTCCGGGTTAGTTCCATTCAAATCATGCAAGTTAGAGTCCAAAACAAGGTTAAAAGTATTTAGAAAAGTAGATACGATGGAGACATACCAAGGGGGAGAGAGAGTGAGGAGGAGGGAGGGAGAGAGAGTGTGTGTGAGGATTTGATGGTAAAAAAGTTCGCCAATGTCACTTGATATGTATGAGAATATTAAATATAATATTAACATGATTAATATTGAACTCTTAAAGTTAATGTGGCCCCGTTGCAACGCACGGGCGTTCTTCCAGTTAATCTAGGCCATCAAACTATGTCAATTCAACGACTTAGATTGCTCCAATGGTCAGCAGTCAACGTGTTTAGCATGCAACTAATATCATACCAAATATAAACATATGTGCTAATCACATATTAACTTGTAATTGATATCCTACCCAATATCAATGTGCAATTAATTTTCTTCCTAATATCAACGTGCGTTGCACGTACGCATTTACTAATTTGTTTGAAATGAGTGAAATATTTTGCTTAAAAAATGGGTGAGATCATATTTTTGAAACTTGTTTAAAATATATTCAAGATTGATCTTATTTTAAAGGTCTCGTCGCACATGAAATAGAAACGGAAATTTGATTCAAAAGTTATGAGTCGTTCAAAATAAAATGCAAGTTTGAGAGAGAGAATCTTGTCAGAATGCACAACCGTTCTTCTCTTCTCTCTCACTCTCTTACGTGACAAAAGGTTGTCATCGTTGACCCCTATGAGTGTGTATTTCATTGTATATATGCAGCAAAAATGTTTGGCACCTTTATACCACATGTCATTGCACTGATCTTGGTGCAAAGAGGAACGGTAGGTGATCTACCGGTAGGTACACATACTGCCATTACATTTTACACTTCCGGACAATTTACCTTTTAAGTAGTGATAAAATATGTACTTGCAAATCCCTTCATTGTGGGAAGCCGTTGCAATCATCCCAAGAATATTCTGAAGGAAATATGCGCTAGAGGCAATAATAAAGTTGTTATTTATATTTCCTTATATCATGATAAATGTATATTATTCCTACTAGAATTGTATTAACCGGAAACTTAGTACATGTGTGAGTACATAGACAAAACAGAGTGTCCCTAGTATGCCTCTACTTGACTAGCTCGTTAATCAAAGATGGTTAAGTTTCTTGACCATAGACATGTGTTATCATTTGATGAACGGGATCACATCATTAGAAGAATGATGTGATGGACTAGAACAATTCATTAGCTTAGCACTATGACCATTTAGTTTATTGCTATTGCTTTCTTCATGATTTATACATGTTCCTGTGACTATGAGATTATGAAACTCCCAAATACCGGAGGAACACCTTCTGTGCTATCAAACGTGTAACATCCCAAATTTTCAATTTGGAATGTTATACATACTCATCCATGCATGTCATATTTTATTTGCATTTCGTCTCGCGATCCTTGAAAGCCTAAGCAACTCAAGGACCCTCGGAGAGAGTTGGGGATTTCCCCGGTTTTCATATTTGATTTTTATCAAATCTGAAACGAGGATTTTGGTTTTAATTATTTTTCTCTCCGAAAATATTTCATATTAAAATATATGAGAGGAGATAATATGACTTCTCCAAGATAATTGAAATATAGGAGGAAAAATATTAAAATCAAATATTTGTTTTATTTGGATTTTATTGCAATTTTGTTTGCATTAGAAAAATTGCACGTTTTCAAAGTTGCATTTTAGGGCCAAGAAAATGTTCATCTCGTTCTAAATATTTTATTTAGATGATGAAAATTTATTTTGGCATTTTTAGATTTTTTTAGGATTTTATTTCGGTCGGCGAAATTATTTAAAAAAAAATTCCCGCGCCCGACTGGGCCTAAGGCCCAGCTGAGCCAGGCCGCCGCCGCCGCCGTTGCTCGGACCGGAGTCCGAGTCGGACTCTGCCTCCGCCTGCCGCCGTGCCTTGCCCCCTCCTCCAAGTCGCGCCGCCCCCGCCCTTTATATACGCTCGCCCCCGAGCCCCAACACCACACCACCGCCGCCGCCAGCCCCGCCGCCGCAGCCCCGCCGCCGCCGCTTGCCGCCGCAGCCCCGCAAGCCGCCGCCCCGCTGCCCTCGCCTCGCCGGAGCCCCTCGGCGGAGGTACCGCACCCAAATCCGAGCCACCGTTTTTTCTAAAACCGTTCGTTTTTTTAGAAACCCTAGATCCGTTTTTTTCGGATCGCCGGTTTTTCTTTTTTTTCGGTTTTCCTGTTTAGCGGACGTTCGTCCGAACGTTCGTTTTAATGAATGGTTTTCGCCCATTAGTTACAGCTAACGAGCGCTCGTTCATTAGTCTGTTCGTCAGTTTTCTTTTATCGGATTTATTCCACGATTTTTCTGATCGCGATTTCTGATCCGATCTTAGTTTCTGTTTATCTTTTCGCTCGTTAGTCGGAATCAGGCGATTCAAGCGCCTAGATCTTCGTCTCGAGACCCTCTTTCTGTTTAATCAACTTGAACAAGTTTTTGCTACTATAAAATTTGACATAGGTCCAGATTAGTAAACGGATCTTGTTTCTTTCACCGTTTGAGTTTCGTTGCTCCGTTTGTTTTGATTCTTTTTGCGAACCGAAGTTCTTAAGTTGAATCTTCTGGTCAGACTCTTTTATTTGAGTTTTGCTTGCGCATCTTTGCTTGTTGCTTATGTATGTTATTGTTTGTTTGTGATAGAACACCCGGAGTGCGAAGCGTGCTATTACGAGTCTCTAGGTTTTGCAGATCGTCAGCAAGGCAAGTAACACTTTGATCATACCCTTTATCACCCAGTTTTTATGCATTAGTTCCAATCCTCAACATTGCATGATTAGGATGTCATTAACATGTGGGTTGGGAAGTAGTTGTTGATGTAGAACCTATTACCTTGTTACATTCAAACCCTTGGGAGTTACTTCTACGCGTTGCTTATATTGCTATGCTATGCTATGCTCGTAGACGTGGTTTGGGTTTGAGTGAAATCCATGACAGATGTGAGTTTGTTAATTAATGGTTCAACTTAAGGTGGCAACTTAACGCCTTCCTTTTTCTGCCCATCGGAGTTATTTCCCGAGGACTTGCCATTTGATTCTGACTTGTTTTATCGAGAGCAGAGGCAAATTGTGCAAAGGCTTGTAACTCTGCGAATTGCGCTAGTTCCAATTTTGATTTGCCAGCTACTTGTTTCATGGCTTTAATTTGAGCCGCGGATCCTACTCTGGAAACAGAAATACCCACATTAATAGCGGGTCGAATTCCGGAATTGAATAGATCCGCAGATAAGAATATTTGTCCATCTGTAATGGAGAGCTGAAAGAAAAGGCAGACAGAGATCTTGCGCCAGATCCGTATACATTCAGCACCCTCATTACAACATTTGCTAAGCATGAACAGTGGTTGGAGCTATGCTTATGTGCCCGAAAATGCAGGAGAAAGGATGGCACCTAGAGACAAGGAAGGTTAACCTTCAATGCAATTTATAGATTCGACAACAATAGTCCCTCGGACTCGAAAAGTAATAACGAAAATGGCTAATCCAATAGCAGATTCCGCAGCTGCCACTGTTGGAACTAATGAAGCAAATGATTGACCCATCATATCATCCAAAGAAACAGAAAATTAACATCTAGGTGGATTGAGGCACCTAGAGTACCCAGTGTTGTCTGTATTTTTTGGAAATCCTGGAGTACCCGTGTGATCTTCCTATGGACCGCCACCCAGGCTCAAAGGGAACTGAGATGATTCATGCTAGAAACATCTGTGTGCATCCACAAGCTATTATGGGCTCTAGCATAGTTGAGTAAGTTACGTGAAGCTCTTGAAGAGGCAGATCAGCAGGTAGTGGGATGTAGGTTTGGTATGGTCTGTCCGGAGTAGAGAGTTAATGTTTCTGAAAGACTATGTCTCGGTCATCCGTTTCTCAAACACCTTGTAGTGCGAGAAATCCAACGGAGGCGATCGAGTCTTGTGGGGAAAAGTGCGCAAACCTCTGTAGAGTGTATAATCTAATCATGGTTAGCCGTGTCCCCAGTTATGGACAATTCTTGAGTATCTAGTATTTGGGTTATCACATGTATCTCATCACTCTTAATTAATACTATTGGGTTGTTAACCACTTTAATTGGGATTGAGTTGGAGGAACCTTCTCAATGATGTTTCAACTACCATGATAGTTAAATTAAAATCTATTCCTTTGTTGTAGGGAAAAATTGGCTTTTCACAAAACTGTAACCATAGAGCTTTCCACCAGCCAAATATGCATATAGTGATAGCATTATTCTGTTCTTGCTCTACTGTGTTACTTTGCCAGCATATTCCATGTGCTGACCCGTTTTCGGGCTGCAACATATTATGTTGCAGACTTTTCAGACGAGGAGTAAGGTTCGTTAGGTCGTTGCCGTGCAGCTCAGCTATGCCATTGGAGTTGATGGACTCACTTTATCTTCCAAGCCTTCCGCTGTTATCGTATTAGATGACCTTAAGCCATATTATTGTAATAAGTTCTCTTTTGAGACATTCGATGTAATAAGTGTGTGATTGCCACTCTGTTATAAATCCTCCGAGTACTGTGTGTCAGCATTACCGACCCAGGGATGACACTGAAGCACAGAGACTTGACCATCTGAGGTCGGGTCGCTACAAGATGGTATCAGAGCACACGCTGAGTGTAGGACATGACCACTAAGATAAACCCTAGGTCACACTTCTCTACTCATTTCTGACTCCTCTCCATTTTCTACTCTTTAGGATGGCGGAGATGAAGAACAAGTTGCACAACCGGATGAAGACACACCTTTTGGACGCCACTTGAAGGAAGTCACTAGGTACTTGAACATTGGAATACCAAGCTTCACCGGGACGTACAACGCCACTTTACCTGAAGAGGAGCGCTGGATGGTTCAAGTACAAGTTCCAGGAAGGACGTTCCCACCAACTTCTAAACCCATAGAGTTTTCTTTTGAAGCACCCACCTGGAGTCTAGGCAAGAGCATCGCAGCCCACATTACCATGGGACGCATTGGAGAGGTCTACAACAGGGAGCTTAAGGACACTATCTACCAAATATGTGGGCGCCGAGATGAGCAATGGGAAGTAATCAGCACCCGGAAGGATAGATCCATTGCAACTTTCATCCAGGAGTTAAACCAGCACATTCGACGCCAGGAGAACCAGATGTGCGCGGACATGATGGACTTGAAGAAGGCGAAGAATAGAATCATCGAGTTGGAGGAAGAACTCAAGTTTACATGCGATGGATATGAGGAGGAAATCAAGACACTACTGGAGAAGAATGACGACTTAGTCAAGAAGATCGGAGTATTCATGGGAGGACCGGCACCAGTGGAAGAAGACGAAGAAGAAGAACCCAAGGAAATACGCCTCGAGGACTACATCATCATCGACGACACCGATTCCAATCCTAGTGATGATGATTTTGAAGACGAAGCTGGAGCAGACATCATGGAGTCTTCCACCGATCAAAATTTCTAGATGACCACCAAATATTAGTAGTATTCCCCCATGTAATTAGTAATGGATGAGCACTTTGCGATAGTCCTAGACCGTTTGTATGCCCTTGCTTGATTGATTGAGTGAAATGTTTGTGTTTGTCTCATGTGCATATGGGTAGTATTTTCTCATTAGACCCCTTTTCTATTCTGATCTCTTCCATCTAAACCCATCAGATGCCTCCGAGACGTGACACCGGTTTTGCTTTACCATCGGAGCTCACCCAGTTGATCCAGCAGCAGAATACTTTGATGCAATTGCTAGTTCAGAACCAGGGCAACAACAACAACAACAACCCGCCGCCAGTGGACAACCTAGCCCGTTTTCTAAGGTTACAACCGCCGGTGTTTTCCAGTAGCACCGAGCCAATAGTTGCTGATGATTGGCTACGTTGTATTGGAAGGGAGTTGACCACCGCAGGTTGCACTGATGCTGAGAGGGTGCGCTTTGCCGCACATCGTTGGATGGACCAGCAGCATCATGGTGGGAGAATTTCACAGCCACTTTTCCCATAGCCAACGTCACTTGGGACCAGTTTCAGCAAGCTTTCCGCACGGCCCATGTCTCAACTGGAGCTATGTAGATGAAGAGCGGGAGTTCTGCAACCTACGTCAGGGGAACCGTACTGTGGCTCAGTACGTGGATGAGTTTAGCAAGTTATCACACTCTGCCCCTGATGATGTGGCCACAGATGCTGCGAAGCAGGAGAAGTTTATGGAAGGGATGAACGATGAGATGAGCATGCAGTTGATGGTAGAAACCTTCAACAACTACCAGGAGTTGGTAGATAAGGCTCTTATGATTGAAGGGAAGCAGCAGCAGATTGAGAGCCGCAAGAGGAAGTATGGACAGGGGAAGTATAACTCAGGAGCTTAGCAGAAGCCTCGCCTAACCCCGAATTTGGGAGGACTTGTTCATAAACATGGAGGTCACAACCACACTGGAGGAGGATCACATAACCACAATGGTTCTAAGAATGGGAATGGGAACGGAACCAACCATAACCAGAACCGCCTCAATCCAGCCACACCCACCAAAAGAGACCTAAGTCACGTTACTTGCTTCAAGTGTGGGAAGACTGGACACTACGCCACGGAGTGCCCTGAAGGAAAGAATGGAAATGGAAATGGGAGCGCGGGGAAGAAGCCTAATCCATTCAACAAAGGACAAGTGAACCACGTTAACGTGGAGGAGGTTGAAGAGCAGTCGGACACGGTAATAGGTAAGTTTTTGGTTAAGTCATTTATCGCTCTTGTTCTTTTTGATACTGGTGCATCGCATTCATATATATCAAGGGGATATGTGGATAAGTTTAAACTACCAACCCAAACCCTTAGGACCCCTCTGTTAGTAAGCTCACCCGGAGCAGAATACATGGCTAGCCGATGGTGCGACCAGGTACCCTTAACCATTGTCACACATGTTTTTCCGTCCGACCTAATTATCTTGGAGTCACAAGGATTGGATGTGATATTAGGTATGGACTGGATGTCAAAGTTTGGAGGGAGTATTGACTGTGCTAGTAAGTCGATTTATCTTACCACCCTGGAGGGAAAAAGGATTAAGTATGTGTCTAGGCATGTGCCTAGGAGGAGCCAAGTGAATGCCCTTACGGGAGTTGTTCAGGAGGAAGTGCCTGTAGTATAGGATTATCCAAATGTTTTTCCAGAGGAGTTACCAGGCATGCCACCGGATAGAGACATTGAGTTTTTGATAGAGCTGTTGCCAGGAACATGACCAATATCCAAGAGACCCTATCGGATGCCCGCGAATGATCTGGAGGAAATTAAGAAACAGATCAAGGAGTTATTGGAAAAAGGATACATTCGAAGAAGTTCATCACCTTGGGGAGCCCCTGTGCTTTTGGTTGAGAAGAAGGACAAATCCCTAAGGATGGTTGTTTATTATCGAGCCTTGAATGAGGTCACGATTAAGAACAGGTACCCACTGCCGATGATCAACGATCTGTTTGATCAGTTACAAGGAGCTAAGGTGTTCTCGAAGATCGATCTGCGATCAGGATACCATCAGTTGAAGATACGTGAGAAGGATATACCAAAGACAGCGTTCACGACGCGGTATGGATTATACGAGTACACGGTCATGTCATTTGGACTGACTAATGCCCCTGCTTATTCCATGAGCATGATGAACAAGGTGTTCATGGAGTATTTGGACAAGTTTGTTGTGGTGTTTATTGATGATATTATGGTATACTCGAAGAACGAGGAGGAGCACAAGGAGCATTTGCGCTTAGTTCTCGAGAAACTCAGGGAACACCAGTTGTATGCTAAGTTTAGCAAATGCGAGTTTTGGTTGAAGGAAGTCGGATTCCTTGGACATGTTATATCAGGAGAAGGTATAGCAGTAGACCCCAGCAAAATTCAGTCAGTCACTGAATGGTTGGCACCCACCTCAGTTAGCGAGATCCGCAGTTTCCTTGGACTGGCAGGTTACTATCGGAGATTCATTGAGAACATTTCCAAGATTGGAAAGCCAATGACTGAACTGTTAAAGAAGGATACTAAGTTTAAATGGACAGAAGATTGCGAGGCAAGTTTCTAGGAGTTGAAGGAACGGTTGACTATAGCGCCAGTACTAACACTGCCGGATATGCATAAGGAATTCCAAGTGTATTGCGACGCCTCTCGCTTAGGACTTGGATGTGTACTTATGCAGGATGGAAGAGTTGTTTCGTATGCTTCACGACAACTAAAACCTCATGAGTTGAACTATGCCACGCATGATTTGGAGTTAGCAGCCGTAGTGCATGCATTAAAGACTTGGAGGCATTACCTTATTGGAAACCGATGTGATGTATACACGGACCATAAGAGTTTGAAGTACATCTTCACCCAGAAGGAACTGAACCTTAGACAGAGGATATGGTTGGAGCTTATAAAGGATTATGATATGAAGCTACACTATCACCCAGGGAAGGCCAATGTTGTAGCAGACGCCTTGAGCAGGAAGAGTTATGCTAATATCCTTGAAAGTAAGGGATTGACGAAGGAGTTAGCAGAGAATATCATGGAACTTCGATTGGAGATGGTTCCTAGAGGATTCGTTGCAACAATGGAGGTCTAGTCGACATTGCTGGACAAGGTTCGGGAAGCTCAGAAGGATGACAAGGCGATTGCCGAGATAAAGGAGAAGATGAGAAAAGGAAAGGCCAAAGGTTTTCGTGAAGATGAGCACGATACCCTATGGTTTGAGGACCAAGTTTATGTGCCCAATAACCAGGAGATCAGGAGGTTAATACTTCAAGAGGCTCATGATTCACCATACTCGATACACCCCAGAAACACCAAGATGTATCTGGATTTGAAGGAACATTTCTGGTGGACCGGTATGAAGAAGGATATTGCCGAGTATGTAGCCGTATGCGATGTATGTCAGCGAGTGAAGGCAGAACATCAAAAGCCAGCAGGATTATTACAGCCTATGCTGATACCCAAATGGAAGTGGGATAAACTTGGCATGGACTTTATCACCGTATTGCCCAGGACTAAAGCAGGATATGATTCCATATGGGTAGTAGTTGATCGCTTGACCAAAGTGGCTCACTTCATCCCAGTGAAAACCACTTATACCAGTGCAAAGTTGGCCAAGATTTATATGTCCAGGATCGTATGTCTGCATGGAGTTCCAAGGACCATCGTATCAGATAGAGGAACACAGTTTACTTCAAAGTTCTGGCATCAGTTACATCAGACTTTGGGAACAAGGTTAGAGTTCAGTACAACTTTTCACCCGCAGACAGATGGACGGACTGAGAGAGTGAACCAAATTTTGGAGGACATGTTGAGAGCCTGTGCGCTAGATTATGGATCTAGTTGGGATGACAATTTGCCTTACGCAGAGTTCTCATACAACAATAGCTACCAAGCCAGTTTGAAGATGGCACCGTTTGAAGCCCTGTATGGACGCAGGTGCAGAACACCTTTGATGTGGGACGAGGTAGGAGACCGACAGTTGTTTGGACCAGACTTGATCAAGGAGTCTGAGGAGAAGGTTAAATTGATTCGCGATAGATTGAAGATTGCTCAGTCCAGGTAGAAGAGTTATGCGGACTCAAAACGCAAAGAGGTAACCTATGAAATTGGAGACAGAGTGTATCTGCGAGTATCTCCCTTGCGAGGAGTGAAACGTTTTGGAGTTAAGGGGAAATTAGCTCCGAGATTTGTAGGACCGTATCATGTTTTGGAACGGATGGGAGAAGTTGCCTACAAGTTGGAATTACCTGAGGGATTGTCAGGAGTTCATGATGTGTTTCACGTTTCACAGCTGAAGAAGTGTCATGCTGAGATGGCCGATATACCGTTAAGAGATACAGTACCCTTGGAGGCAATTCAGTTGGACAGTGATTTGACTTACGAGGAGAAGCCAGTAAAGATTCTTGAGTTTGCCAGCAGACTCACCCGCAGTAAGGTCATCAAGTTTTGCAAAGTTCAGTGGAGCCACCATACCGAGGATGAAGCCACCTGGGAACGAGAGGATGATCTTCGCAAAGACCACCCACACCTATTCTCTAGCCAACCCGAATCTCGAGGGCGAGATTCATCTTAAGGGGGGTAGGTTTGTAACATCCCAAATTTTCAATTTGGAATGTTATACATAGTCATCCATGCATATCATATTTTATTTGCATTTCGTCTCGCGATCCTCGAAATCCTAAGCAACTCAAGGACCCTCGGAGAGAGTTGGGGATTTCCCCGGTTTTCATATTTGATTTTTATCAAATCTGAAACGAGGATTTTGGTTTTAATTATTTTTCTCTCCAAAAATCTTTCATATTAAAATATATGAGAAGAGATAATATGACTTCTCCAAGATAATTGAAATATAGGAGGAAAAATATTAAAATCAAATATTTGTTTTATTTGGATTTTATTGCAATTTTGTTTGCATTAGAAAAATTGCACGTTTTCAAAGTTGCATTTTAGGGTCAAGAAAATGTTCATCTTGTTCTAAATATTTTATTTAGACGACGAACATTTATTTTGGCATTTTTAGATTTTTTTAGGATTTTATTTCGGTCGGCAAAATTATTTAAAAAAAAGTTCCCGCGCCCGACTGGGCCTAAGGCCCAGCCGAGCCAGGCCACCGCCGCCGCCGCCCCCTGCGAGTGCGCGCCGCCGCCGCCGCTCGGACCGGAGTCCGAGTCGGACTCCGCCTCCTCCTGCCGCCGCGCCTTGCCCCCTCCTCCAAGTCGCGCCGCCCCTGCCCTTTATATACGCCCGCCCCCGAGCCCCAACACCACACCACCGCCGCCGCCAGCCCCGCCGCTGTCGCTTGCCGCTGCCGCCCCACAAGCCGCCGCCCCGCCGCCCTTGCCTCGCCGGAGGTATCGCACCGGAATCCGAGCCGCCGGTTTTTTTTCTAAAACCGTTCTGTTTTTTAGAAACCCCAGATCCATTTTTTTCGGATCGCCGGTTTTTCTTTTTTTTAGTTTTCCTGTTTAGCGGACGTTCGTCCGAACGTTCATTTTAACGAACGTTTTTCGCCCGTTAGTTACAGCTAACGAACCCTCGTTCGTTAGTCCATTCGTCAGTTTTCTTTTATCGGATTTATTCCGCAATTTTTCTGATCACGATTTCTAATCCGATCTTAGTTTATGTTTATCTTTTCGCTCGTTAGTCGGAATCAGGCGATTCAAGCGCCTAGATCTTCGTCTCGAGACCCTCTTTCTGTTTAATCAACTTGAACAAGTTTTTTCTACTACAAAATTTGACCTAGGTCCAGATTAGTAAACGGATCTTGTTTCTTTCGCCGTTTGAGTTTCGTTGCTCCGCTTGTTTTGATTCTTTTTGCGAACCGGAGTTCTTAAGTTGAATCTTCCGGTCATCCTCTTTTATTTGAGTTTTGCTTGCGCATCTTTGCTTGTTTCTTATGTATGTTAATTTTTGTTTGCGATAGAACACCCGGAGTGTGAAGCGTGCTACTACGAGTCTCTAGGTTTTGCAGATCGTCAGCAAGGCAAGTAACACTTTGATCATACCCTTTATCACCCAGTTTTTATGCATTAGTTCCAATCCTCGACATTGCATAATTAGGATGTCATTAACATGTCGGTTGGGAAGTAGTTGTTGAGGTAGAACCTATTACCTTGTTACATTCAAACCCTTGGGAGTTACTTCTACGCGTAGCTTAGATTGCCATGCTATGCTATGCTCGTAGACGTGGTTTGGGTTTGAGTGAAATCCATGACAGATGTGAGTTTGTTAATTAATGGTTCAACTTAAGGTGGCAACTTAAATTAACATCTGGGTGGATTGAGGCACCTGGAGTACCCAGTGTTGTTTGTATTTTTTGGAAATCCCGGAGTACCTGTGTGGTCTTCCTATGGACCGCCACCCAGGCTCAAAGGGAACTGAGATGATTCATGCTAGAAACTTCCTGTGCAGCTACAAGCTATTATGGGCTCTAGCATAGTTGAGTAAGTTACGTGAAGCTCTTGAAGAGGCAGATCAGCAGGTAGTGGGATGTAGGTTTGATATGGTATGTCCGGAGTAGAGAGTTAATGTTTCTGAAAGACTGTGTCTCGGTCATCCGCTTCTCAAACACCTTGTAGTGCCAGAAAACCAACTGAGGCGATCGAGTCTTGTGGGGAAAAGTGCGCAAACCTCTACAGAGTGTATAATCTAATCATGGTTAGCCGTGTCCCCGGTTATGGACAATTCTTGACTATCTAGTATTTGGGTTATCACATGTATCTCATCACTCTTAATTAATACTATTGGGTTGTTAACCACTTTAATTGGGATTGAGTTGGAGGAACCTTCTCAATGATGTTTCAACTACCATGATAGTTAAATTAAAATCTATTCCTTTGTTGTAGGGAAAAATTGGCTTTTCGCAAAACTATAACCATAGAGCTTTCCACCAGCCAAATATGCATATAGTGATAGATTTATTCTGTTCTTGCTCTACTGTGTTACTTTGCCAGCATATTCCATGTGCTGACCCGTTTTCGGGATGCAACGTATTATGTTGCAGACTTTTCAGACGAGGAGTAAGGTTCGTTAGGTCGTTGCCGTGCAGCTCAGCTATGCCATTGGAGTTGATGGACTCACTTTATCTTCCAAGTCTTCCGCTGTTATCGTATTAGATGGCCTTAAGCCATATTATTGTAATAAGTTCTCTTTTGAGACATTCGATGTAATAAGTGTGTGATTGCCACTCTGTTATAAATCCTTCGAGTACTGTGTGTGTCAGCATTACCGATCCAGGGATGACACTGAAGCACAGAGACTTGACCATCTGAGGTTGGGTCGCTACAAAACATCACAACGCAATTTGGTGATTATAAAGATGCTCTACAGGTGTCTCCGATGGTGTTTGTTGAGTTGGCATAGATCGAGATTAGGATTGGTCACTTTGTGTATTGGAGAGGTATCTCCGGGCCCTCTCGGTAATGCACATCACAATGAGCCTTGCAAGCAATGTGACTAATGAGTTAGTCACGGGATGATGCATTACAGAACGACTAAAGAGACTTGCCGGTAGCGAGATTGAACTAGGTATGATGATACCGACGATCGAATCTCGGGCAAGTAACATACCGACGAGAAAGGGAACAATGTATGTTGTTGTGTGGTTTGACCGATAAAGATCTTCATAGAATATGTAGGAACCAATATGAGCATCCAGGTTCCGCTATTGGTTATTGACCGGAGATGTGTCTCGGTCATGTCTACATAGTTCTCGAAGCCGTAGGGTCCGCACGCTTAACGTTCGATGATGATATGTATTATGAGTTATGTGATTTGATGTACCGAAGGTTGTTCGGAGTCCCGGATGAGATCACGGACATGCCGAGTAGTCTCGAAATGGTCCAGACATAAATATTGATATATTGGAAGGTTATATTCGGACACCGGAATGGTTCCGAAGTGTATCGGATATTTTTCGGAGTACCAGGAGGTTACTGGAACCCCCCGGGGGATTAATGGACCACAATGGGCCTTAGTGGAGAAGAGAGAGGGCCGGCCAGAGGTGGCACGCCCCCCTTGCCCAGTCCGAATTGGACAAGGGGAAGGGGGGCGCTCCCCCTCCTTCCTTCTCTTCTCTCCTCTTTCCCTTCTTCTCCTTCTTGGAGTAGGAAAGGGGGAAACCTACTCCTACTAGGAGTAGGATTCCTCCCCCCTTGGCACGCCCCTTGTGGTCGGTCAGCCTCCTCCTCCCCTCCTTTATATATGGGGGAGGGGGACACCCGTAGACACACAAGTTGATCTTTAGTCGTGTGCGGTGCCCCCTCCACAGTTTTCCACCTCGGTCATATTGTCGTAGTGCTTAGGCGAAGCCCTGCGTCGGTAACTTCATCATCATTATCAACACGCCGTCGTGCTGACACAACTCACCCTCGGCCTCAACTAGATCAAGAGTACGAGGGACGTCACCGAGCTGAACGTGTGCAGATCGCGGAGGTGCCATGCATTCGGTACTTGATCGGTTGGATCGTGAAGACGTTCGACTACATCAACCGCATTACTAAACGCTTCCGCTTTCGGTCTACGAGGGTACGTAGACATAGTATCCCCTCTCGTTGCTATGAATCTCCTAGATAGATCTTGCGTGATCCTACGATTTTTTTTGAAACATTGCATTCCCCAATAGTGGCATCCGAGCCAGGTCTATGCGTAGATGTTATATGCACGAGTAGAACACAAAGAGTTGTGGGCGATAATAGTCATAGTACTGCTTACCACCATGTCATACTTTGATTCAGTGGTTTTGTTGGATGAAGCGGCCCAGACCGACATTACATGACCGCGTTCATGAGACTAGTTCTACCGACGTGCTTCGCACACAGGAGGCTAGTGGTTGTATGTTTCTCCAACTCTAGTTGAATCGAGTGTGACTATGCCCGGTCCTTGTTGAAGGTCAAAACAACACACTTGACGAAAAATCGTTGTGGTTTTTGATGCGTAGGTAAGAACGGTTGTTACTAAGCCCGTAGCAGCCACGTAAAACTTACAACAACAAAGTAGAGGATGTCTAACTTGTTTTTGCAGGGCATGCTGTGATGTGATATGGTCAAGACATGATTATATAAATTGTTGTATGAGATGATCATGTTTTGTAACAAAGTTATCAGCAACTGGCAGGAGCCATATGGTTGTTGCTTTATTGTATGAAATGCAATAGCCATGTAATTGCTTTACTTTATCACTATGTAGTAGCGATAGTCGTGGAAGCAATAGTTGGCGAGACGACAACGATGCTACGATGGAGATCAAGGTGTCAAGCCAGTGATGATGGTGATCATGACGGTGCTTTGGAGATGGAGATCAAAGGCACTAGATGATGATGGCCATATCATATCACTTATATTGATTGCATGTGATGTTTATCTTTTATGCATCTTATTTTGCTTAGTACAGTGGTAGCATTATAAGATGGTCTCCCACTAAATTTCAAGGTATAAGTGTTCTCGCTGAGTATGCACTGTTGCTACAGTTCGTCGTGCCGAGACAGCACGTGATGATCGGGTGTGATAAGCTCTACGTTCACATACAATGGGTGCAAGCTAGTTTTGCACAAGCAGAATACTCAGGTTAAACTTGACGAGCCTAGCATATGCAGATATGGACTCGAAACACTGAGACCGAAAGGTCGAGCGTGAATCATATAGTAGATATGATCAACATAGTGATGTTCACCATTGAAAACTTCTCCATCTCACGTGATGATCGGACATGGTTTAGTTCATATGGATCGCGTGATCATTTAGATGACTAGAGGGATGTCTATCTAAGTGGGAGTTCTTAAGTAATATGATTAATTGAACTTTAATTTATCATGAACTTAGTACCTGGTAGTATTTTTCATGTCTATGTTGTTGTAGATAAATGGCCCGTGCTACTGTTCCTTTGAATTTTAATACGTTCCTAGATAAAACTAAGCCGAAAGATGATGGTAGCAACTATACGGACTTGGTCCGTAACTTGAGGATTATCCTCATTGCTGCACAGAAGAATTACGCACTGGAAGCACCGCTAGGTGCAAAGCCCCCTGTAGGAGCAACACCAGATGTTATGAACGTCTGGCAGAGCAAAGCTGATGACTACTCGATAGTTCATTGTGCCATGCTTTACGGCTTAGAATCGGGACTTCAACGATGTTTTGAACGTCATGGAGCATATGAGATGTTCCAGGAGTCGAAGTTAGTATTTCAAGAAAATGCCCGAATTGAGAGATATGAAGTCTCCAATAAGTTCTATAGCTGCAAGATGGAGGAGAATAGTTCTGTCAGTGAACATATACTCAGAATTTCTGGGTACCACAACCACTTGACTCAACTAGGAGTTAATCTTCCTGATGATGGTGTCATCGACAGAGTTCTTCAATCACTACCACCAAGCTACAAAAGCTTCGTGATGAACTATAATATGCAAGGGATGGATGAGAAAATTCCCGAGCTCTTCGCGATGCTAAAAGCTGCGGAGGTAGAAATCAAGAAGGAGCATCAAGTGTTGATGATTAACAAGACCACTAGTTTCAAGAAAAAAGGGCAAAGGGTTCAAGAAGAACGGCCAGCAAGTTTCTGCTCAAGTGAAGAAGCCCAAGTCTGGACCTAAGCCTGAGACTGAGTGCTTATACTGCAAAGGGACTAGTCATTGGAAGCGGAACTGCCCAATGTATTTGGCGGATAAGAAGGATGGCAAAGTGAAAGGTATATTTGATATACATGTTATTGATGTGTACCTTACTAATGCTTGTAGTAGCGCCTGGGTATTTGATACTGGTTCTGTTGCTCATATTTGCAACTCGAAACAGGGGCTCCGGATTAAGCGAAGATTGGCTAAGGACAAGGTGATGATGCGTGTGGGAAATGGTTCCAAAGTCGATGTGATCGCGACCGGCACGCTACCTCTACATCTACCTTCTGGATTAGTTTTAGACCTGAATAATTGTTATTTGGTGCCAGCGTTAAGCATGGACATTATATCTGGATCTTGTTTGATGCGAGATGGTTATTCATTTAAATCAGAGAATAATGGTTGTTCTATTTATAAGAGTAATTTCTTTTATGGTCATGCACCCTTGATTAGTGGTCTATTTTTATCGAATCTCGATAGTAGTGATACACATATTCATAGTATTGAAGCCAAAAGATATAAGTTTAATAATGACAGTGCAACTTATTTGTGGAACTTCCGTTTAGGTCATATTGGTGTAAGGCGCATGAAGAAACTCCATGCTGATGGGCTTTTGGAATCACTTGATGATTGCGAACCATGCCTCATGGGAAAGATGACTAAGACTCCATTCTCCGGAACAATGGAACGAGCAACAGACTTATTGGAAATAATACATACTGATGTATGCGGTCCGATGAGTGTTGATGCTCGTGGCGGGTATCGTTATTTTCTGACCTTCACAGATGATTTGAGCATATATGGGCATATCTACTTGATGAAACATAAGTCTGAAACATTTGAAAAGTTCAAAGAATTTCAGAGTGAAGTAGAAAATCATCATAACAAGAAAATTAAGTTTCTACGATCTGATCATGGAGGTGAATATTTGAGTTATGAGTTTGGTCTTCATTTGAAACAATGCAGAATAGTTTCGCAACTCACGCCACCTGGAACACCACAACATAATGGTGTGTCCGAACGTCATAACCGCACTTTATTAGATATGGTGCGATCTATGATGTCTCTTACTAATTTACCGCTATCCTTTTGGGGTTATGCTTTAGAGACGACTGCATTCATGTTAAATAGGGCACCATCAAAATCTGTTGAGACGACACCATATGAACTGTCGTTTGGCAAGAAACCCAAGTTGTCGTTTCTTAAAGTTTGGGGCTGCGATGCTTATGTGAAAATGCTTCAACCTGATAAGCTCGAACCCAAATCGGAGAAATGTGTCTTCATAGGATAACCAAAGGAGACTGTTGGGTACACCTTCTATCACAGATCCGAAGGCAAGATATTCGTTGCTAAGAATGGATCCTTTCTAGAAAAGGAGTTTCTCTCAAAAGAAGTGAGTGGGAGGAAAGTAGAACTTGATGAGGTAACTGTACCATCTCCCTTATTGGTTAGTAGTTCATCACAGAAATCATTTCCAGTGATTCCTACACCAATTAGTGAGGAAGCTAATGATGATGATCATGAAACTTCTGATCAAGTTACTACCGAACCTCGTAGGTCAACCAGAGTAAGATCCGCACCAGAGTGTACGGTAATCCTGTTCTGGAAGTCATGTTACTTGACCATGATGAACCTACAAACTATGAGGAAGCAATGATGAGCCCGGATTCTGCAAAATGGCTTGAGGCCATGCAATCTGACATGGGATCTGAAGGAAATATGCCCTAGAGGCAATAATAAATTTGTTAGTTATATTTCCTTATATCATGATAAATGTTTATTGTTCATGCTAGAATTGTACTAACCAGACACTTAGTACATGTGTGAATACATAGACAAACAGAGTGTCACTAGTATGCCTCTACTTGACTAGCTCGTTAATCAGAGATGGTTAAGTTTCCTAGCCATGGACAAAAAGTTGTCATTTGATAAACAGGATCACATCATTAGATAATGATGTGATTGAATTGACCCATCCGTTAGCTTAGCACGATGATCGTTTAGTTTACTGCTATTGCTTTCTCCATAACTTATACATGTTCCTATGACTATGAGATTATGCAACTCCCGAATACCGGAGGAACACTTAGTGTTCTATCAAACGTCACAATATAACTGGGTGACTATAAAGATGCTCTATAGGTGTCTCCGATGGTATTTGTTGAGTTGGCATAGATCGAGATTAGGATTTGTCACTCCGTGTATCGGAGAGGTATCTCTGGGCCCTCTCGGTAATGCACATCACTATAAGCCTTGCAAGCAATATGACTAATGGGTTAGTTACGGGATGTTGCATTACGGAATGAGTAAAGAGACTTGCCGGTAATGAGATTGAACTAGGTATTGAGATACCGACGATCGAATCGCAGGAAAGTAACATACCGATGTCAAAGGGAACAACGTATGTTGTTATGCGGTTTGACTGATAAAGATCTTCGTAGAATATGTAGGAACCAATATGAGCATCCAGGTTCCACTATTGGTTATTGAACGAAGATGAGTCTCAGTCATGTCTACATAGTTCTCGAACATGTTGGGTTCGCACGCTTAACGTTCTGTGACGATCGGTATTATGAGTTTATGTGATTTGATGTACCGAAGGTTGTTCAGAGTCCCGGATGTCATCACGGGCATGACGAGGAGTCTCTAAATGGTCGAGACATAAAGGTCGATATATTGGAAGCCTATGTTTGGACATCAGAATGGTTCCAGGTGAGTTCGGGAATATACTGCAGTACCGGGAGGTTACCGGAACCCCCCGGGAAGTATATGGGCCTTATTGGGCCATAGTGGGAGAGAGGAGAAGGGAGCCTAGGAGGGGGCACGCCCCCCAAGCCCAATCCAAATTGGGTGGGGGGCCGCCCCCCTTTCCTTTCCCCCTCTCTCCCCCTTCCTTCCTCTCCTAATCCAACTAGGGAAAGGGGGGAATCCTACTCCCGGTGGGAGTAGGACTCCCTTGGGCGCGCCATAGAGGGCTGGCTGAAAGCACAAGTGCTCCCTGGGTGATTTTGGTAATTAATGTCAACATATCTCTTGTTGAACTAATGCTTCTACCTAGTATGTTTCAGATAAGTTCAACAATGGAGTGGCATGGACTAAAGGATGTGGAACCCCTTCAAGATGCTGAGGACAAAGGATTGGCTCAAGCTCAAAGCTCAGGACTCTACATTTTCGATTTGAGTGATCCATGATCATATTGAGTCCATAGGAAAGCTAGTACTATTAAGAGGGGATGAGGTGTTGCTTAATGAGTTTCTTGCTCAAAGTGCTTAGTGATATGCTCCAAAGCCCTCAACCACTTTCTCATATCCACATTTGTCCCAAACCAAAAGTCAAACTCGGCCCCACCGAAACTTTCTATCCGGCGCCACCGAGTTCTCTTGACATAGCCACTGCCAGAAACCCTAATCAATTCGGTCTCACCAATGGGATCTCGGTCTCACCGAGATTGGCTTGCAAACTCTCTGTTGTCTATTGCAATAATTTCGGTCCCACCGAGGTATGCAATCGGTCCCATCGAGTTTGCTTGGCCAACTCTCTGTTTCGCTTATTACCCAAATCGGTCCCACCGAGTTTGTCTAATCGGTCAAACCGACTTGAGGCTTTACCCTAACCCTAGCACATCGGTCCTACCGAGTTGATCATATCGGTCCCACCGAAATTCCTAACAGTCACATTATGGACTAAATCGGTCTGGTCGAGTTCTCTGAATCAGCCCCACCGAGTTTGGTAAACTGTGTGCAACGGTTAGATTTTGTGTGGAGGCTATATATACCCCTCGACCCACTCTTCATTCGTGGATAGAGCCATCAGAACATGCCTACACTTCCAACATACATTCTGAGAGAGAACCACCTACACTTGTGTTGAGGTCAAGATATTCCATTCCTACCACATAAATCTTGATCTCTAGCCTTCCCAAAGTTTCTTTCCACTCAAATCTTCTTTCCACCAAATCCAATCCTATGAGAGAGAGTTGAGTGTTGGGGAGACTATCATTTGAAGCACAAGAGCAAGGAGTTCATCATCAACACACCATTTGTTACCTCTTGGAGAGTGGTGTCTCCTAGATTGGCTAGGTGCCACTTGGGAGCCTCCGTCAAGATTGTGGAGTTGAACCAAGGAGTTTGTAAGGGCAACGAGATCGCCTACTTCATGAAGATCTACCTGAGTGAGGCAAGTCCTTCGTGGGCGATGGCCATGGTGGGATAGACAAGGTTGCTTCTTCGTGGACCCTTCGTGGGTGGAGCCCTGAGGGAGTCCAGGATTAGGGGGTCCTCGGACAGCCGGACTATATACTTTGGCCGGACTGTCGGACTATGAAGATACAAGATTGAAGACTTCGTCGCGTGTCTGGGTGGGACTCTCCTTTGCATGGAAGGCAAGCTTGGTAGTTTGGATATGTAGATCTCTTCCCTTGTAACCGACTCTGTGTAACCCTAGCCCCCTCCGGTGTCTATATAAACCAGAGGGTTTAGTCCGTAGGACAACAACAATCAGAATCATAGGCTAGCTTCTAGGGTTTAGCCTCTACGATCTTGTGGTGGATCAACTCTTGTAATACTCATATCATCAAGATCAATCAAGCATGACGTAGGGTATTACCTCCATCGAGAGGGCCCGAACCTGGGTAAACATTGTGTCCCCTGCCTCCTATTACCATCCGCCTTAGACGCACAGTTCGGGACCCCCTACCCGAGATCCGCCGGTTTTGACACCGACATTGGTGCTTTCATTGAGAGTTCCGTTGTGTTGTCGCCATAAGGCTTGATGGCCCCTTTGATCATCGACAACGATGCGATCCAGGGTGAGGCATTTCTCCCCGGACAGATCTCGTGTTCGGCGGCTTTGTACTGCGGGCCAACTCGCTTGGCCATCTGGAGCAGATCGAGAGCTACACCCCGACCATCAGGTCAGGTTTGGAAGGTTAAACTACACCGCCGACATCCACGGAGACTTGATCTTCGACGGATTCGAGCCCATGTCAGGTGCGCCGCATAATCTCAACAACCATGACTTAGCTCTGCCGTCGGACGGTGTTCGGGAGATCACACATGTGGCTACTCCGGCCTTCGATCCGGAGCAGATCGTGCCGTCCGAGGACGTGTGCGTAGACCCCGCCACGGAGGTCGCATGCTCAGCAGCGATAGAGCCGAATACTGACTTCACTCCCTATGAGACCTGTGTTGCCGGACCCTTGGATTCATCCCCGGCCACAGGCTCTGAGCCGCCCACGTCCGTGCCTATCAAATCTGATTGGGCACCGATCATGGAGTTCACCTCCGCGAATATCTTTCAGCACTCGCCCTTAGGCGACTTGCTAGATTCATTGAAATCTCTCTCATTGTCAGGAGACCCTCGGCCGAACTATGTCCGGCTTGAGTGGGAAGTGGACGATGAAGAAATTCATTCCCCACCCACCAACCACTTAATAGCCACTGTCGACGACTTAACCGACATGCTTAATTTCGGCTCCGAAGACATCGATTGTATGGACGATGATGCAGGAGAGGAACATGAACCACCGCCCACAGGACGCTGGACGGCCACTTCATCACACGATATATACATGGTGGATACACCCAAAGAAAACAATGAAAAGGAAAAGAGGGATGTAGTGGAGGGTAATCCCCTCGAGAAGCAGCCAAAGCGACGACGTAGGCGCCGCTCCGAATCCCACCTCGGCAAAAACATCGATAACAGCACAGGAAAGAATAATACCCCGGACGACTCCAAAGCAAAAGATGACCACATGGACCCAGCGATAGAGCAGGATGAACCAACGGACGCCGAACATATTACGGAACCGTTGCCCAATCACGAGGACGCCGAGGGCAAAGCTCACCAACCTGTCTCCGGAGAGGAGAACAGTCCGGACGATGATGCACACATCATCCGGGAAAGGCACTTGGAGCAAGAGAACCTCCATAGAAGGCTTATTGCCACCGCGAGGACTTTAAAGAAGCAGAAGCAAAGGCTTAAAGCCATGCAAAATACACTCAACAGTAGATGGAACAAAGTGCTCGACACTGAAGAAAAGCACGGTGGTAGTTGCCACACAAAGAGCTATCCAAAGCGCAAGTTGTTGCCTGAATTCGATGACGAGACTTTAGAGCCTACGCAGCCGAAAAATAAAACGGCCGATCAGCCGGATCGACCACCCTGTGGCCGCGATAGGGCGTCTAACGATGTCGAACATAAGTCGGTGCATGATTTACGTGAGGACTTGCACCAAAAAGCCAGTCTAACCAAATCCATCTACGGATCTAGGAAGCGCGCTCCGGCACAGAATCAAAACAGAACACTACAACCGTCAGAACACCATGGCACATCCAAACACAGGGGTGCCGCACACCCCCTATGCTTCACCGATGAGGTGCTGGATCATGAATTTCCCGAAGGATTCAAACCCGTGAACATAGAGGCATACAATGGAACGACAGACCCTGGGGTCTGGATTAAGGACTTTATCCTTCATATCCACATGGCTCGCGGAGATGATCTCCACGCCTTCAAATACTTACCCCTCAAGTTGAAAGGACCAGCTCGGCACTGGCTGAAGAGCCTCCCCGAAAACTCAATTGGAAGTTGGGAAGAGCTCGAAGATGCTTTTAGGGCTAATTTTCAAGGGACCTATGTTCGACCTCCAGATGCAGACGACCTCAATCATATAATTCAACAGCCCAGAAGCTTTGGAACAGATTCCTCACTAAGAAGAATCAAATTGTTGACTGCCCGGACACCGAAGCCTTAGCGGCTTTCAAACACAGTGTCCGGGACGAATGGCTCGCCAGACACCTCGGCCAGGCGAAACCGAGGACAATGGCAGGCCTAACAAGCCTTATGACCCGCTTTTGCGCGGGCGAAGATAGTTGGTTGGCCCGTAGCGGCACCAGCGACCCAGGCACATCCGAAGTTAGCGATGGCAATGGAAATCCACGACGCAATAAAAGCAAGCGTCGAAACAAGGAAGACAGCCCAGACAACACGACGATAAACGCCGGATTCAGGGGCTCTCGACCCGGTCAACGGAAAAAGCCGTTTAAAGGCAGAAGAGATGGACCGTCCAGCCTAAACAAAATTCTAGACAGATTATGTCAGATTCATGGCACCTCCGACAAATCGGTGAACCACACCAACAGGGACTGCTGGGTCTTTAAGCAGGCCGGCAGGCTAAACGCCGACCACAAGGGGAGGGAGATGCCAAGCGAAGACGAGGATGAGCCTCGTCAGCCGAATACTGGGGGACAGAAAAAATTCCCACCAGAGGT
Source organism: Triticum urartu (assembly GCF_003073215.2). Taxonomy (NCBI): domain Eukaryota; kingdom Viridiplantae; phylum Streptophyta; class Magnoliopsida; order Poales; family Poaceae; genus Triticum; species Triticum urartu. The sequence continues at coordinate 527,608,883 of NC_053023.1, forward strand.
CAAAACAGTGAACATGATTCACGTAACGAAGAGGAGGAGCAAACGCGCACTCCGAGACACATGCGCCATAGAGCCCGTCACCCCCAAGTTCAACCCCTGGTCGTCCTGCCCGATCACCTTTGATCGTAGGGATCACCCAACTAGTATCCGGCACGGAGGATCGGCCGCCTTGGTACTAGACCTAATAATTCACAGATACCATCTCACCAGAGTCCTTATGGATGGCGACAGTAGTCTTAATCTCATATATCAGGACACAGTCCGCAAAAAGGGGATAGACCCGACAAGAATCAGCCAAAGCAATACTACCTTTAAAGGAGTAATACCAGGCTCAGAGGCCCGCTGCACGGGCTCTCTAGTACTAGAGGTTGTATTCGGTTCTCCCGACAACTTCCAAAGTGAAAAGTTAACCATCGACATCACTCCATTCCGAAGCGGCTATCAAGCACTACTCGGAAGAACGGCCTTCGCTCGTTTTAATGCAATACCGCATTATGCTTACCATAAGCTTAAGATGCCCGGTCCACGTGGCATCATCACAGTTAGCGGAAACACAGAACGCTCCTTACATGCGGAAGAACGTGTGGCGGCTTTAGTAGCCGAACACTGAACGCCCTCTCCAACCAGAATAAATGATCGGTCATCAAGACCGCGGACACGGCTAGACGAGTCCGGCGAATCACTAGCTATAACAACTCAGATAAAACTTAAAACTGGGTTGATGGATATACCCCTATAGGTGGTGCTAGGGGCTTCCCACATGTAAAAAGGACTATAGTTCAGCTTGACCTTATTTAGAGTGAATTTTAATGGTTTATTGAGAATAACCAATTTTTCACACGAAAAACTTTCACCTGGGCTTTCCTCTCTTACAGATGGTCATCGTGCTACACACTTCCAGGATACGGCACAACAGAGACACAGGCGCAGACGTGCAGCAGGACCCCGTTCAAAGGTTTCTTTTTAGATTAAGACCCTGTGTAAACCTTTTTACTGTCTCTTGTTGCTTCACACCCTCGGGATACTCAACATAACCAAGAGGGATGCTGGCGTTATTGACATTTCGTCACGTCAGACTAATGCACATACCTGGAAATTCAGGGCTTATTATCAAGGGCGTTACTCAGCCCAGTATACTTTGTAAAGACCGAATACCTTAGGGAGTGTTCGGCGTCACGAGTTTGGCCTTATATGCATTAGCTCCGAATCATGTCTTTGGTTAATAGCTAGGTTTGCCCGGCTCCCGTGTTTTGCTACCTTACGTTCCGCTCTATCCGCTAAGGTGGCACCGAGAGAACTACTACGATTGTGCCCTGGTTCATCTGGATGAGCACCTCAGTAGAGAAAGCCGAAAACTGACTGTCATGATAAAGCGCGAGACTGGTCAACCACTCGAGGACTCAGCGGAATCTTTGCGATTCCTCCGCACTAACGAAGGACCGGTTTCCCGGTCATGTATGTACGCGCACCGTATTCGGATAAGCGCGGAAGTACCAGGGGCTATATAGTAGCCCCACCGTCAAACTCCTATGGCTAAGTGAAAGTGTTAAAGCAATATAGTCCGACTGCCTTGTTCGCGCGCTATCACCTCCTTAATGGACCAAGATGTTGGATCAAGTGTGAATACACGCTTTTCCGAACACCCCCGCATTATATGCATGGGGGCTGAAGCCGACGACTGCAAACTTTCAGGTTATATACATACATAAAACGGCCGCACAGGAGGCGTCATAATACTTTCAGGAAAAAGTATAAACACGGCATTTTATAAGCCAAATAGCATCGTTTTTACAAATTGGGATACATGTCACTCGAACATGATACTCTTCGAGCACTGAGCCTCTATTAGACGAGCGCCTTCTAGGAATTCTTCAAAATAGTGCTCGGACGAGACCTGGCCTACGGCCGGACCCCGGTTTGCAATAGCGGTGGCGTCCATCTCTGCCCAGTATGTCTTAACACGGGCAAGAGCCATCCGCGCACCCTCTATGCACGCTGACCTCTTTACAGCGTCAATATGCAGCACAACGCTAAGGAATCTTTGCACTAACCCAAAATAACTATTCGGCCTTGGTCCTCCCGGCCAAAGATGATCCATGACACACCTCATGGCAAGCCCGGACAACCTATGGAGCTCAGCCCACTCGGCCATTTGCTCATTTAACAGCAGCGAATGCGTCGGAGCACTGAACTGCGACCAGAACAACTTTTACACTTCGTGATCTTTTTGATCTTTGAAGAACTCAGTCGCATCAGCATCACTCATTGCCAGGTCCGAATACGTGTCTGCAGCACTCCATAATTGATCCAGAGGGGCATACTTCAGATCTCCGAACTTCGTCTGTAGCAAAAAGGGCTTCCCAGTCGTGATATCTCCGGCCTGGCGAAGCTCCTCCTTCGCTGCTCTGATTTTAGAGCGGGTCTCCTTGGCTGCTACCATGGCGTCGGTGTCAAAACCGGCGGATCTCGGGTAGTGGTCCCAAACTGTGTGTCTAGGCTGGATGGTAACAGGAGGCAGGGAACACGATGTTTTACCCAGGTTCGGGCCCTCTTGATGGAGGTAAAACCCTACGTCCTGCTTGATTAATATTGATGATATGGGTAGTACAAGAGTAGATCTACCACGAGATCAAGGAGGCTAAACCCTAGAAGCTAGCCTATGGTATGATTGTTGTGTATGGAGTTGATTGCCTACGGACTACAACCCTCCGGTTTATATAGACACCGGATAGGGTTAGGGTTACACAGAGTCGGTTACAAGGGTAGGAGATCTTGAATATCCGCATCGCCAAGCTTGCCTTCCATGCCAAGGAAAGTCCCATCCGGACACGGGACGAAGTCTTCAATCTTGTATCTTCATAGTCCAGGAGTCCGGCTGAAGGTATAGTCCGGCTACCCGAACACCCCCTAATCCAGGACTTCCTCAGTAGCCCCTGAACCAGGCTTCAATGACGACGAGTCTGGCGCGCAAATTATCTTCGACATTGCAAGGCGGGTTCCTCCTCCAAGTCCTTCATAGAAGATGGTAAACACCAAGAGTAGTATCTGGCTCTACAAAATAAGTTTCCACATATTGCCATAGAGAGAATAATATTGACACAAATCAAATCTGCTGACGTATTCCGCAGTGCGTCATCACACTATGACCAAGTCCTTTACTCGAATCGTTTTTACTTTTCCACCTCAGCGTGTTTTGCAAGGCGGTTTCCTTGGCACGTCTTGTCAAAGCAGAGATCGTGTACCCCTTTTACGGGATTCTCATCAATACGGACGTGGGTAACCCAACCGCGCCATTTATCACGGCGCTTGGGAGACAAGTGAGTTTTACTAGGCTGGTGGGGACGCACAACCGCATCCGCCCATATAGGGGGATAATTATCCACCTTTTTACCTACGCCTTCTTCCTCCTTTGCCTATCCATCTCCTGCGCACTCGAGCTCCAGCGCCCAAGCCCGCACTTCCCACCTCAACCTTCTCCAGCAATGTCCGGAGCGGGAGGCAAGTGGATGGTCTCCTCCGTCACGGAGGGCCATGTCAAAAAGCTAAGGAAGGCCGGATACTTGTCCAAAGACATCGCGCATCGGCTTCCCAAGGAGGGGCAGCTTCTCCCCACCCCAAGGCCCCATGAGAGGGTAGTATTCCTTCCCCACTTCCTCTGCGGACTGGGTTTTCCACTCCACCCATTTGTCCGGGGGCTCATGTTTTACTATGGCCTGGATTTCCACGATCTGGCCCCGAACTTCGTCCTCAACATCTCGGCATTTATCATCGTGTGCGAGGCTTTCCTCCGCATCCGCCCCCATTTCGGCCTCTGGCTCAAGACCTTCAACGTCAAGCCCAAGGTGGTGCGCAGCAGCCAGGCGGAGTGCGGAGGCGCCATGGCGGGCAAGATGGCCAACATCCTATGGCTCGAGGGCTCCTTCGTGGAGACCCTGAAGGGGTGGCAATCGTGGTGGTTTTACATCACCGAGCCACGCGATCCGAAATGGATCGCAACCCCCGAGTTCCGATCCGGACCCCCCACGCGGCTTATGTCCTGGAAAGAGACGGGCCTGTCGTGGGGTGACGAAAAAGAGGTGACCAGATTGCAGAAATGCATCCAGTCCCTGGTGAGCAAGCCGATCAAGCTTGTCAATGTAGTCCAGGTTATGCTCGTCCGCTGGATCCTCCCGTGTCAACAACGGGGCTTTAATCTATGGGAGTTCGACTCGGCGCAACACCAAACCCTTAACCGGCTCTTCGACACGACGTATGAAGACGTCTGGAGGGTGCTAACCAAAGGCGCCGAGGCTCCCACATCCGCTTCCGAGGACCGCGGATACAGCTCGCAGCGTCACGCTAGTGAGGTAAGCTATTTTCACCTTTTACAGGATGTTAAGTTTCTTCATAGTTTGACTCTATGCGGGATCTAAACTCCCTCACCTTTGACAGGCTTGGCAGGCGCAATCCGGATCGATTAACTGTCCGACTCCCTTGCCCGAAGACCCAGCCCCTGCTCTCCTAGTGAAGCTACTGGTTCCGGCGCCTTACGTGGTGCCGGAGAAGAAGGCCAAGAAGAAGAAGGCCACGGGGACTCAAAAGAGTGCCCGTAATGTGGTGGTGTCGGACTCGTCATCCGATGAGTCCGAGACGCCCTCCTCCCGTGAGAACGAGGAGGAGGAAAAAGAAAACTCTCCCCCTCCAGCGGGGGGAGGAAAGAGAAGGAAGGCCGCCCCAACGGAGGAGGCCAAAGGGTCCAGGAAGAGGAAGACCCCTCTGCCGAACTACTCCCCTGACGCCGAAGAGGACGAAGAGGAGTGGCCAGATAGGGCCAAGCGTCCGGCGAGATCGTAAGTATTCAGATATCAGAGTAACTCATGATGTTCCTTTGTCGCACAGCTTTCCCTAATGTTGAACATAATTATGCAGCCCGCCCCGGGCCGAACTCAACGAGTCATCGAGCGGCTCCCTGGATTCATCGGACGTGAACTCAGTTCCGCCCGCTGTCTCCCCCCGCACTGCGGACGATGCCGAAGTGGCGTCGCAATGAGCTCCGGGGCAGGAGGAGGTGGTCCTGGAGGAGCCGCAAGGCGACCTCCCGGACCCCAGGAGTAAAGGGGACAAGACCCCCCAGGGCTCCAAGTCCGGCTTTGTGCCGGACACCGCGCCAGAATCTTCAACAGTTCCGGACCGCGGTAGGCGAACTCCTTCCAAGAGGAGCAAGCCTTCTGAGCCGGCGGCCTCCGTCCAACCGGAGGTTCCGGACAATCTGCTCGAGGTGCTTGACGGCGCCTCCATCGATGAGGAGCACCGTACTATTATGAGTACGGTGATCCAGAAGGTTCAGTCCGCCAAGAGCGGACTGAGTGAAGCTTGCGCTAGCCTCCTAATAGGCTTCAAGGTAAGTAAAAATATGTAAAAATATAACCGCATAGACAGTAGCCCCTGATGCTCTGTTTGGCGTTCAGAAAGAAAAGCCGAATAGATGATCTATTAAATTTCGCAGGAGTCTAACAAAAAGAGTCAATATGCGTATGCAGGCTTCGCTGCTATCCACCACCGCACTGACTGCGGAGGTGGGTGTCCTGAAGCAGGACCTGGAGCAGACCGAGCAAGAGCTCGGCCTTGCCAAGCGGCGGCTCGAGGAGAAAGAAGGTAATAAATATCTTACAGAAAAAGTGCCTATAGAGAGGCGTGATTGCAAAAAATAACATGATTGCACTGCTTATTATAGGGGCCACGACTGAGGTGGCGACCCTCAAGCAGGCGCTGTCCGAGGCCGAAAAGAAAACGGCCACGGAGCGCACCGAGCGAGAGAAACTTGGGGTTCAGGTCGGCGAGGTGCAGCAAGAGCTTCAGGCTCTCATGAAAAAACATGAGAGTTTGGAGCTTGAGTCAAAGACCCAAGCGTCTGAGCTCGCGGCGGCCCTTGAGACTGCCAAGTCTGCCAAGGCCGAAGCCAAAAAGGCCCTCCAAGAGTTGGAGGAGGTGAAAAAGATAGCAGCGGGTAAGGCATTCTTTATGCAAAGAAGAAATATAAAAGTAAACTACTTGTTACCCGAATCCGGAGCTCTCCAGGGGCATTCGCAGATCTTCCTCGCAGCGTATCCGACGCCGCCACATTCTACCGAGCTGAAGAGGGCAGCTCGACGGAGAAGGTGTTCTGGTCTCAGTATGCTGAGGCCGGACACCCTGTGCCCTTGAGCGACCAGCTGAAACAGTTGGTCGAGCTCCACAAGGCGGCCAAACAGGCCACGAAGGGCTTCATAGTTCGGCTGTGGCCCGGAAAGGCCCTGCCTGGGAGCTACTTCAGGCTGGTGCGGCGGCTGGTGGAGGCCTATCCAAGGCTCGAGGTCATCAAGCGGTCCGTCTGCATCGAAGGAGCCCGTAGGGCCCTTGCCGGTGCAAAGGTGCACTGGGGTAAGCTGGACGGTGAGGAGCTTGTGAGGGACGGGCCGCCTTCGGGGAAGGAGCATCGCAAGCCCGAGAACTACTATAAGGATGTTCTTGCGGGTGCCCGCCTTGTGGCGGATGAATGTACCAAGGATGTAATTTTTGAATGAACTCACTCGTGTTTATCCTGTGCGCTGAAAACTTGTTCATAGGCGCTAAGCAATGCTTGTTGAATTTAAAATATTATTTTCTATGCGGCCGTTTATCAAAAATTGAGAGATGGCCAGTCGTCGGCTTCTGCCCCCATGCCACTAGTGCTGGGGTGTTCAGGATAAACCTGAGCGCTCTTTTTCCCATAGTTGGGTCCTTCGAGGGAGGCGCTCAGCACAACGAACCAGGCAATCGGACTATAGTGCTTGAACACTCTCACTTAGCCATAGAACTTTATAATTTTAAATTTCGGCGAAGCCCCTAGTTCGGAAGACCGAGTTCGGGGCGCTATCCATGCCTTGGCCGGACAAATCCGGCTCCTCGCTCGAAGCGGCATAAGTCTTTAGGGACTCGAAAAACCTCTCGAACAGCGACCGGTCTCTCGCCTCATAATGACAGTCAGTTTTAGCTTTCTCCACTGAGGTGCTTAACCCAGCTCAACCGGGGCACAATCGCAGTGGTTCTCCTAGTGCTACCTTAGCCGATATAGCGGAACGTAAGGCACCAAAACATAGGAGCCGGGCAAACCCAACTATTGACCCAAATCATGATTCGGAGCCGATGCATATAGTGCTATAAGTTCGGGGTGCCGCACTTGTGAAAGTGTACGGACTTCTCACACCATTATGAGGGGTACTGAAGCCCCTGGCGTGTTTGCCGTACCATGGTGTACGGGTGCAATCATGTCGTTTAATAAACATAAATGTGAAAAGAAGATAATGCAAAAAATAGACAAAAAGCTAAGCATTGTTTATGGAGAGGCTATTTATCAAAGCCGAACGATACAAATAGTGCGGTAAGCAAAAGATATTGGACTATTCAGTATGTCCTGACCAGGGGCAGGCTGCGGAATTGTATTTAAAACAGGTATACCGCTCATAACAGAGACCACCTGGGAGTTCCATAATGCGGCGTAGCTTGTCTGCCTCTCTGGATCTTGCATCGTTTGTGCGGCAGTCGAATTGCCGAATAGGTCGTCCGAAGTATGGAGTCCTGAAAGTAAGAAAAAAATTAAAAAAAGAATCCGGCAGCCCCTAGTATGTTTTAAGCCGTATTTTGGGCGTGCCGTTATTGTGCCCCTTCCCCTGTGCCCATGGTATTTCAAGGGCGTAGTTATGTACGCGAGGTACTTGTTTCGCTATGTCGCGAAAGCTGGGGTTGGGGCCGCATTGCTACGCTTGCTCAGAGTGTGCCAAGCGGTCCTGCTGTGGGTTACTCCGGGCGCGCTTGGCAGTGTCTGGCTTTTTAATGGCCGGACTAGAGAATTGCCTGAGAAGGCTACTTTGTACCTCCGCTACGAGAGCCGCCGTATGCTCCTCCGTACGGAGGGAGCGTTCGGTGTTTCCGTTGACTGTAATTACTCCTCGAGGGCCTGGCATCTTGAGCTTGAGATATGCGTAGTGCGGCACTGCATTGAACTTTGCGAATGCGGTTCGTCCGAGCAGGGCGTGATAGCCACTGTGAAACGGGACTATATCGAAGATTAACTCTTCGCTTCGGAAATTGTCCGGGGATCCGAAGACCACGTCAAGTGTTACTGAGCCTGTACAGTTGGCTTCTACACCTGGTATAACGCCTTTAAAGGTCGTTCTTGTGGGCTTAATCTTTGAGGGATCTATGCCCATTTTCCGCACTGTATCCTGATAAAGCAGGTTCAGGCTACTGCCGCCGTCCATGAGGACTCTTGTGAGATGAAATCCGTCGATGATTGGGTCGAGAACCAATGCAGCAAAGCCGCCATGACGGATGCTAGTGGTATGGTCCCTTCGATCAAAAGTGATCGGGCAGGAGGACCATGGGTTGAACTTTGGGGCGACTGGCTCCATCGCGTATACGTCCCGTAGTGCACGCTTCCGCTCCTGCTTGGGAATGTGGGTTGCGTATATCATGTTCACCGTACTTGTGGGGGAAAGCCCTTCTGTCCATTGTCGTTCGGCGGCTTGGGCTCCTCGTCGTCGTTGTGCAGCCCCTTGTCTCTATTTTCGGCCCTTAACTTGCCTGCCTGCTTGAACACCCAACAATCCCTGTTAGTGCGATTGGCTGGCCTTTCGGGGGTGCCATGTATCTGGCACAAGCGGTCGAGTATTCGGTCCAAACTGGACGGGCCCTGAGTATTCTTTTTGAATGGCCTTTTCCGCTGACCAGATTTGTAGCCTTTGAATCCGGCATTGACTGCCGTGTCTTCATTGCTGTCGCTGTTAATGCGGCGTTTTTGCTTATTCCGACGTGTCCTGCCACTTTTGTCCTTGGTATCCGAATTACCAGGGTTCTTTGATAAGTTGTTACTGCGAGCTAGCCAGCTGTCTTCTCCCGCGCAAAAGCGGGTCATGAGTGTCGTGAGGGCTGCCATGGATTTTGGCTTTTCCTGTCCCAGGTGCCGGGCAAGCCACTCGTCGCGGATGTTATGCTTGAAGGCTGCTAGGGCCTCTGCGTCCGGACAGTCGACTATCTGGTTTTTCTTTGTTAGGAACCGTGTCCAGAATTGTCTGGCCGATTCCTCTGGCTGCTGAATTATGTGGCTTAAGTCACCGACATCCGACGGTCGCACGTAAGTGCCCTGGAAGTTGTCGAGGAATGCGGCTTCCAGGTCCTCCCAAGAACCGATTGAGTTTGCTGGCAAGCTGTTTGAGCGGGAGGTATTTGATGGCGTGTAGATCGTCGCCGCGTGCCATGTGGATGTGAAGGAGATAATCCTCGATCCATACCGCCGGATCTGTTGTGCCATCGTATGATTCGATGTTTACGGGTTTGAAACCCTCTGGGATTTTATGATCCATTACTTCATTCGTGAAGCATAGCGGCTGTGCGGCGCCTCTGTACTGGGCTATATCACGACGCAGCTTGGAAGAGCTATGTCTGTTGTGTTCGGCCCAACCGGATTTGTTCTATTCAGAGTGAAGATCATTGTCATGTGCGGTAGGGCGCCTGCGCGATCCATAGATCGATCTTGTTTGTCTTGCCTTATCCTCCAGTATGTCTCGCAGGTCGGGCGCATTTTCCCATGCCTTAGTTGAGCGGCGTCGGGGCATGGCTTGGGTGGAGGGCCGAGAGGCCTCTCTGTCGCGGCCGCGAGGTGGCCGGTCTGCCATGTCATGCGCTAGTGATGTAGGTGCTTCCTCCTCTGATCGGGGTAGCGGCCTGCGCTTCGGGTAACTCTTGGAGGGGCGTTCGAGTTCATACTCTTCGGCCGCAAGGACTTCAGTCCATCTGTCAGCTAGCAAATCTTGGGCAGCTCTAAGCTGTTGCTGCTTTTTCTTGAGACTGCTTGCCGTGGATAAAAGCCTGCGTTTAAAACGCTCTTGTTCGGCGGGGTCTGATGGTATGACGAATTCGTCGTCATCGAGGCTTGCCTCGTCTTCGGAGGGAGGCGTATAGTTATCATCCTCGACCTCTCGGTCTGCCGCTCTCTCATGAGGGCTGGCTTCTCCATCTTCCTATGCCGAATCTTGCTGAGGTGGGTGTTCTTCGGCGCTATCCGGGGTAGTATTATCTCCCGTGCCGGAATCACCGTTTTTGCTTTGGCGGGATTTAGAGCGGCGCCGCTGATGCCGATGCTTTGGCTATTTCTTGGGGGCGTCATCCCCCACTGTTCTATTGCCATCTCCATCTTTTGGAGTATCCACCATATATATGTCGTATGACGAGGTGGCCTTCCAGCGCCCTACAGGTGCTGGTTCCTGTTCGTCTCCTACATCGTCGTCCATGTCGTCGATGTCTTCAGAGCTGAAGTCAAGCATGTCGGTTAGATCGTCGACAGTGGCTACAAAGTGGGTGGTGGGTGGGCTTTGAATTTCCATGTCGTCCGTATCCCACCCTCGCTGACCGTAGTCCGGCCAGGGCTCTCCTTATAAAGAGAGAGACTTAAGAGAATTCGGGATGTCGCCAAAAGGCGAATGCTGAAAGATGTCTGCGGTGGTGAACTCCATTATCGGCGCCCAATCGGATTCGATTGGCAGGGGCACGGGGGGTTCGGAGTCCGGATCCTTGGAGTCACGGGTCGTGCAGGGTGCGGGGCTAGCGTTCGGCTCGATCGCTTTTGGGATCGCAGCCCCCGAGGTGACGTCCAACCGCTCATCCTCGATTGGCGCCATGGGCTCCGAGTTAGGGGTCGGAACCGATGCGTGTGCGGCCTCCAGGACACTGTCCGGGGGCAGAGCTAGATCATGCCCCTCGAGATAGTGCGGCGCGCTTGGCCGTGGCTCGAGCCCATCGAAGATCAAGTCTCCGCGGATGTCAGCCGTGTAGTTTAAGCTTCCAAACCTGACTTGATGGCCAGGGGCGTAGCTTTCGATCTGCTCCAGGTGGCCGAGCAAGTTGGCCCGCAGAGCGAAGCCGCCGAAGACGAAGATCTGTCCGGGGAGCAAAGTCTCACCCTGGACCGCATCGTTGTTGATGATCAAAGGAGCCATCGGGCCTAAAGGCGACGACACAGAGGAACTCTCAATGAAAGCACCAATGTCGGTGTCAAAACCGGCGGATCTCGGGTAGTGGGTCCCGAACTGTGCGTCTAGGCCGGATGGTAACAGGAGGCAGGGAACACGATGTTTTACCCAGGTTCGGGCCCTCTTGATGGAGGTAAAACCCTACGTCCTGCTTGATTAATATTGATGATATGGGTAGTACAAGAGTAGATCTACCACGAGATCAAGGAGGCTAAACCCTAGAAGCTAGCCTATGGTATGATTGTTGTGTATGGAGTTGATTGCCTACGGACTACAACCCTCCGGTTTATATAGACACCGGATAGGGTTAGGGTTACACAGAGTCGGTTACAAGGGTAGGAGATCTTGAATATCCGCATCGCCAAGCTTGCCTTCCACGCCAAAGAAAGTCCCATCCGGACACGAGACGAAGTCTTCAATCTTGTATCTTCATAGTCCAGGAGTCCAGCTGAAGGTATAGTCCGGCTACCCGAACACCCCCTAATCCAGGACTCCCTCACATGGGTTTCTCCAGGTCCGCCATTTTCGCTTGGCTTTCCTTTTCAAGCAGCTCATACCGGTCGGCAGCATCCTTCAGTTCAATAGCCATCTTGGCTATTTTATCTTCGCTTTGGCGACGAGCAGCTTGTTCGGCTCTTAACTCTTCGGCCGCCCTTAGGGTGGCCGCATCACTCCTCCTGGCTTGTTCCTTGGCTTGGGCAAGTTCTGCCCGAAGTGTCTCCACGGCGGCAGCTCCATCTGTAGTCACACCATATTATAGATACTAGAATCATGCTCCTCTTAATATTTGTTGACCACCCAAAAATACATACCCTGTGCCTCGTCAAGCCGCTTGTTCACAAGCGCGATGTCAGCATCTGCCGCGTCAAGTTGCCGGATAAATCCGGACAATTCAGCAGTCCGGCCAGCCACCGGGCCGTCAGCCGCCTGCACATTAAATCAGTGCAATAATTACCTACGACTACGATCCTCTGTTTGCCGCCTTCAGACAGCAACCAGAGTCTCAGGGGCTACTATCTGTATAGAGCACACCTAGCGTGTGCGGTACCATCAAAAAATTGTTATATATTACTTTGCGTACCTCAAAACCTCTTAGCAGGCTCGTAAAAGCTTCATGCAACCCACTTGTGGCGGACGAGATCCTCTCAACCACCGTACCCATTAAAGTACGATGCTCCTTTGAAATAGCCGCTTTCTCCAAAAGACTCATCAGTGCGTCCGGTTGCCCATTGGACAATTCTGGACTCTTTTTGTTGCTCTCCATAGGAGACGAATACTCCGGACTGCGGGTGGCCGAAGGGTTACCTTCAGGCCTTGACGGATCAGGAGAAACCCTCCGTGATGACACCTCAGGGTCATCCGCCCAGGAGACGGGGAGGCAGGGGGAGGCGTTTCGCTCTCCATCATCTCCGAAAGAAGATCCCCCGAAGATGAACTCTGTTGAGAAGGGCTACGGGCCGGACTGCAATATATATGTCTCGGTTATTATCCTCAGATATAAAGCAGGATATATTTACCAAAAGCACTCTTGATTCACTTACAGCTCGGTGGAGGGCTGGCCCCCCTGCGGGCACTGTGCGGTAAGGATGCCCTCCGGGGCAGTGCCTCCTGACGAAGATTTCTTCCCTCGTTTGGAACCTTTCGTTTCCAAGTCGTCGGAGATAGTCCTTTATCTTCCTAGGGGGGAGCGGATTCTAGACTCTTCTCCCCAATCATCCTCCTTCGTGGAGACACTAATTCCCCCGGTTTGGACGAGTGATGCGTGAGGCCTGCTTTCGGCTTATTTATCCCTCCCGTTATCTTCCCCTGATGGAACTTGATAAGGTGCGTGCTCGAGCATCCTGGTTAGTACAGGATCCGGTGAGCCTTCGGGAAGGGGGGCCGAACACCTAATCATCTTCGCCTTTCTTATCCAGTCCTGGCCAAATAAAAAAATAGCATGTTCGGCCGTAGAATTACTCACCTGGGTATCTGGACAATTGCAGTTGAGACCCGCATCCTCGGTGGTGTCCGGACACTTTATTCGTGATCCGAAGAACAATCCATACATCTCTTCGAGCGTCATGCCGAAGGACTGTTGAATAGCTCGCGGTCCTTCCGGGTTGAACTCCCACATACGGAGAGATCGACGTTGGCACGACAGGACCCGACGAACTAGCATGACTTGCATTACCTTGACAAGGCTGGCATCTCTCTTGAGGAGATCCCGGATGCGGCTCTGCAATGTCGGCACGTCATTAACTGGCCCCCATTCCAGCCCCTTGTTGACCCATGACGCCAGTTGCGGCGGGGGGCCCGAACGGAAGGCAGGGGGAGCTACCCACTTAGTGCTTCGGGGAGCTGTGATGTAAAACCACTCCCGTTGCCATAAGCTGGACATCTCTAGGAAGGAACCCTTTGGCCATGGGGCATCGACGCCTTTGCTTATTGTGGCGCCTCCGCATTCTACGTGTCGCCCATCGATCGTCTTCGGCTTCACATTGAAGGTCTTGAGCCATAAATCGAAGTGTGGGGTGATGCGGAGGAAGGCCTCACATACAACGATAAACGACGAGATGTGAAGGATGGAATCTGGGGCTAGATCGTGGAAATCGAGCCCGTAATAGAACATAAGCCCTCTAACAAAGGGATCAAGACTAAAACCTAGCCCTCGGAGGAAGTGGGAAACAAATATGACGCTCTCGTTGGGTTCGGGAGTGGGGATGACCTGCCCCTGTGCGGGATTTCAGCGGTCAGATACCTGGCTTCTCTTAGCTTCCTAATGTCATCCTCTGTGACAGAAGAGGGCACCCACCGGCCTTGAAGGTTGGATCCGGACATGGTTGAAGGTCCGAAGCACTTAGCCTGAGCCTTGGGTGTTGGAACTCAAGGTGGGGGAAGGGGAGGATCGAGTATGAGAAGAAAATCACAGGCCTTGGCCCCTTTATAAAGAGGGCGAATATCAAGCGTCCTCCGCGTACCCATTTGGAACTTGCCTAAAATCGAGGAGTCATATTAACAAACACGGTTGGGTTACCCACACCCATATTGATGAGAATCCTGTGATGGGGGGACACGATCTCTGCTTCGACAAGACGTGACTAGAAAGCCACCTCGCAACACGTGCGATGGCAGGCAGGGAAAAATGGTTCGTAATGACCGGGCCACGGCAGGATGTCATGTTATGAAAAAGTTGTCAACAGATTGGATTTGTGGAATAATATACTCTCTATGGTGGTATGTCGAATTTGTTTTGCAGAGCCGGACATGATCATCATGTTCAAAATCTTCTATGGAGTATTCGGAGAAAGAACCTGCCTTGCAATGCCGAAGACAATCTGCGCGCCGGACTCATCGTCATTGAAGCCTGGTTCAGGGGCTACTGAGGGAGTCCAGGATTAGGGGCCCCTCGGACAGCCGGACTATATACTTTGGCCGGACTGTTGGACTATGAAGATACAAGATTGAAGACTTTGTCCCGTGTCCGGGTGGGACTCTCCTTTGCGTGGAAGGCAAGCTTGGCAGTTCGGATATGTAGATCTCCTCCCTTGTAACCGACTCTGTGTAACCCTAGCCCCCTCCGGTGTCTATATAAACCGGAGGGTTTAGTCCATAGGACAAAAACAATCAGAATCATAGGCTAGCTTCTAGGGTTTAACCTCTACGATCTCGTGGTGGATCAACTCTTGTAATACTCATATCATCAAGATCAATCAAGCAGGACGTAGGGTATGACCTCCATCGAGAGGGCCCGAACCTGGGTAAACATTGTTTCCCCTGCGTCCTGTTACCATCCGCCTTAGACGCACAGTTCGGGACCCCCTACCCTAGATCCACCGGTTTTGACCCCGACAAGCCCTCCGTGGACTCGCGCAACTGTTGCCCTTCGTGGGTTGAAGTCTCCGTCAACGTGGATGTACGATAGCACGACCTATCGGAACCACGCCAAAAATCTCCGTGTCTCCAGTTGCGTTTGCACACTCCAATCCCATCCCTTTACATTCTTGCAACTTGCATGACTTACTTTCCGCTGCTCATATACTCTTGTTATGCTTGCTTGAGATGTATTGTGAATGTTCAAACTTGTGCCAAAACTCCATTCAACTTAAAGCAATTAAAAACTACAACTTTTCTTGCTAAGATTCTATTCACCCCCCTCTAGACACCTCTTCTCGATCCTACAATTGGTATCAGAACTTTGGTCTCCATTGCTTTGGTTTAATCACCATTGGAGGAAGATGGATGAGTCTACGTTGGGGAGTCTTAGAGTAGAGTGCCTATTCTTGATGGAGAGTATTTTCATGAGTGGAAAAATGAGATGCTTGAGATCTTCAATGAATATCATTTGACCAAGTACATTACTACTTCTTGTGCTCGCATTGTTGATCCTTTGCATCCTACCCTTGATGAGTCTATTAACATGATCCGTAATCTTAGAACGGTAAATTTAATAACTAGAGGTTTGCCTAGAAACTTGCTTGCTAGCTTGCCTACTTTTGACTGTGCCTACACCTTATGGAGATTTCTTGAGGAATGATTCCCAAATTATTACTTGAAAATTCTAGATGAGATTCTTCATAAGTCTATTGCCTTGAGTAAGATGAGTTCTAATGATCCGAAGTTTGGTGATTGCTTATTTGAGCTTACTAATGTTACGAGTGCAGAAGGAGATGTTGGAATCATTAGCAATATCATTTCCAAAGTCATTAGAATCCATAGAGATGAACATTGTTACGATCATGCTTCTAATGAATTACCCTCTCTAGGAGTTGATCTATCACATGACGATGTTGAACATGGATACTAGGATGAGGATGATGATAGTGACTATGATCTTGATGATGCGATGAGACACTTTGGTCTTATGGCTAATCTTCGCGGCTACATGGCTGGAGGAAAGGAATGGGTCCTTGATAGTGGATGTACTGATCATATGACCGGAGACAAAGATATGTTTCGTGAGCTTTCTGAAAACAAGGGCCCTCGAAAGTATGTCACTTTTGGTGATAACTCAAAGGGTAAGGTGGTTGGCCATGGTAAGGTGGCCATATCACATGATAGCTCCATACAAAATGTTATGCTCATTGAATCTCTTGGCTACAATTTATTTTCCGTATCTAGACTTGCTGACTTTGGTTTCAATTTCCTATTCACTGAAGTAGATTGCCAAGTGTTTCATAGAGATAACCACAAAATGGTCTTTACTAGTATTCATAGAGGTGATCTTTACATTGTTGATTTCACTAAAAAGGCTCAACCTAGAACTTACTTAATTGCTAAATCTTCTAAAGGCTGGTTGTCGCATAGAAGGCTAGGTCATGTGGGCATGCGAAATCTTGATAAGCTTGATCATATCCTTGGAGTAAAAGATGTTATACTTGACAAGGAAGTCACCCCGTGAAGAACATTATGACCACGAGAAGACCGCTCGAGCTACTTCATATGGATCTTTTTGGTCCCAATGCCTATAAAAGTCTCGGTGGTAACTCATTTGGTCTGGTTATAGTTTATGATTTTTCAAGATTTACGTGGGTGTTCTTTCTTGATGATAAATCGTAGGTCCAAAATATCTTCAAGAACTTTGCTAGGAAGGCCCAAAATCAATTTGAATTGAAGATCAAGAAGGTTCGGAGCGACAATGAAACAGAGTTCAAGAACGCAAATGTGGATACCTTTCTTGAGAAGAGGGGATTTCACACGAGTTCTCGGCTACGTACACACCTCAACAAAATGGAGTTGTTGAGAGGAAGAACCGGACTCTTATTGAGATGGAAAGAATGATGCTTGATGAGTACAAGACTCCAAAACACTTTTGGGCGGAAGCGGTTGAGACAGCTTGTCATGCAACAAATCGCTTGTATCTTCACAAGCTACTCGGCAATACGGCATACAAGCTCCTCACCGGTAACAAACCCCAAGTTGGATACTTTCGGGTATTCGGCTCAAAGTGCTACATTCTTGATAAGCATCGTCGTTCTAAATTTGCTCCTAAATCTCATGAAGGTTTCCTACTTGGTTATGGCTCAAACTCTCACACTTACCGTGTCTACAACAATCTCACCCGAAAGGTTGAAGAGACGGTAGATGTGAAGTTTGATGAATCTAACGGCTCGCAAGTAGAGAAATTGCCAATTTATGTAGGAGACAAAGACCCTTCGGAAGCAATCCAAGACTTGTCTATTGGCAAGATTCGTCCAACGGAGGTGAAGGAGAGTACCTCGTCCGTCCAAGTGGAAGCTTCCACCTCACGACAAGGTGAACCAAGAGGTGATACGGAAGCATCCACAAGTGGGACACACCAAGACGAAGAAAACGAGGAAGTACGCCAAGATGAACATCAACAACCTCCTTCTCCACCACGACAAGAGAACGACGATGTTAACAATGAAGAAGGCCAAGAAGAAGAACAAGATGAAATGGATGTTCCACCCCGAGCCAAGCAAAAGCTCCCACGAGTTCGAGCAAGAGTCGCCAAAGACCATCCCATTGAGCAAATCTACAATGATATCCAAACCGAGAGAATCACTCGCTCTAAAACTCGTTTGGCTAACTTTTGTGAACATTATTCATTCATCTCTAGCATTGAACCTATGAAGGTTGAAGAAGCATTGGAAGATCTGGATTGGATAAACGCCATGCATGAAGAGCTACACAACTTTGAGAGAAATCAAGTGTGGACATTGGTTGAGAAGCCCAACAACAACCACAACATCATCAGTACCAAATGGGTGTTTCGCAACAAGCAAGATGAAGACGGACAAGTTGTTCGCAACAAAGCACGTCTAGTCGCCCAAGGCTACACTCAAGTCGAAGGTATGGACTATGGTGAGACATATGCCCCCGTTGCTAGACTTGAGTCCATTCGTATCTTACTTGCTTATGCTAATCACCATGATATCACCTTGTACCAAATGGACATTGAAAGTGCTTTTCTAAATGGTGAAATAGAGGAGGAAGTTTATGTTAAGCAACCTCCCGGCTTTATCAATCCTAAGAAACCTAATCATGTTTACAAACTCCACAAAGCTCTTTATGGTCTTAAACAAGCTCCTAGAGCGTGGTATAAATGCTTGACCAAGTTCCTTATTGAAAAAGGCTTTGCAATTGGAAAAATAGATTCTACTCTTTTTACTAAAAGGGTTAAAGGAGAACTATTTGTGTGCCAAATTTATGTTGATGATATTATATTTGGTTCGACTAACCCTCATTTTAGTGAGAAGTTTGGAAAGCTATGTCGGAGAAGTTTGAGATGTCTATGATGAGTGAACTCAAATTCTTTCTTGGTTTGCAAATCAAACAAACTAAGGAAGGTACCTTTGTCTCTCAAACAAAGTACACCAAGGACTTATTCAAGAAGTTCAACATGCAAGAATGCAAAGGTATGACTACACCCATGCCTACTAGTGGACATCTTGATTTGACCAAAGATGGTGAACCGGTTGATCAAAAAGTTTACCGCTCTATGATCGGTTCATTGTTATATCTATGCGCCTCTCGTCTTGATATTATGCTAAGTGTGTGCATGTGTGCACGATATCAAGCGACCCCTAAAGAATGTCATCTTAAAACTGTGAAAAGGATAGTGAGATGTAACACCCCGGATATAACTTTCCCAATATGTATTCCAACTCTTGTCGTTTCCGGCCTTAAGTTATTTTATTTTCTCGGGTTCGGGGTTTTATCTCCGTGTGTTGTTATCGTTGTCATGCATCTCATATCATGTCATCATGTGCATTGCATTTGCATACGTGTTCATCTCTTGCATTCGAGCATTTTCCCCGTTGTCCGTTTTGCATTCCGATGCTTCGTTCTCCTCCGGTGGTCATTTCTACCTTTCTTTCGTGTGTGGGGATTAAACATTTCCGGATTGGACCAAGACTTGCCAAGCGGACTTGGTTTACTACCGGTAGACCGCCTGTTAAGTTTCGTACCATTTGGACTTCGTTTGATACTCCAACGGTTAACCGAGGGACCGAAAAGGCCTCGTGTGTGTTGCAGCCCAACACCCTTCCAATTTGGCCCAAAACCCACCAAAACCCTCTCCATCATCTAGAACGTTCGATCACGATCACATGGCCGAAAACCGCACCTCATTTGGACTCTCCTAGCTCTCTCTACCTATAAATATGTGGGCTTCCCCGAAAAATTCACGGGCGGAACCCTAGCCCTCTTCCACCTCCAGCCGCCGGACGTGTCCATCCCGGACCGGACGTGTCCAGCTGCCAGCCGCCGACGAATCCGCCGCCGCCACTTGTCCTCCCCGCGCCTCCCAGCCGCGCGGCCCGCTAGGCCCATCGCGAGCCCGCGGGGCCCGTCCCACCGCCGCCACCGCACGGGCGCCACCGCCCGCGGTCGCCCGACCGCACCGCCCTCGCGCCCGCCGCCCGCTGTCTCGCCGGCGACTGCCTCCCGCACCGCCGCCGCGCCCGCCGCCCGCTGCCTCGCCGGCGACCGCCGCCCGCACCGCGCCGGCGACCGTCGCTCCGTCGTGCGCCCCGCCTTCCTCCTCCGACGCCGGCCGGCCTCGTCCCCGACTCCGACCTCTTCCTCTCCGGCGACGCCCCGCGAAGCTCCGGCCGGCTACAGTGCTTCTCCGGCGAATCTCATAGTCCGTGCCCCAAATCAGGATCTGAGATCCGTTTTGGGTTGACTTTCTCCCGAAACCCTAGTTCATGTTGCCCTGTTCATCATGCTATAACTTTGCATCCGTAGCTCCGTTTTGGGCATATATCATATCAAAATGTTCGTCTCAGAGAGCACATCATTTCATTCCATTGCATCATTTTCATTTGAGTTCATCTTGATGCCCGAAATGCTGTTAGAAGAGTGCTACTTGAGATAATTGTCAGATCTGCTACTCCATTTAGATATTTGTCATTTTTGCCATGTTTAATGTGTGCATGATATCTGTTTTAAGCATGCTCCATTTTTCACTAAGTCTGAGAACTGATTATGTTTTTGCCATGTTCACATGCTTGCAATTGTATTTTCTGATCCCTTTTGGCTCAAGGTCACTAAGGGACTTCTGTTAAGCTCTTTGAGTAGCTCCATGCCATTATTTACTTTGCCATGTTCGGGTCCTGTAGCATATAGTTTTGTTGCTCCGAAGTGTGCTACCTGATCTGAAATTCCAGACAAGTGTTAATTTCACTAAGTCTGAAATCTGTTTACCATATGCATTTTTGCCATGCTTGTTTAAACCTGTTAATGGATGAATTGGCCGTAGCTCAGTGCTAGACTTTTGTTAAGCATCTTGAATGCATCCCTGCCATGTATTTTTATGCCATGTTTGGGTGCTGTAGCATATTTATCTCATTGCATTTAGATGACTACTTGCTGTAAATCGCAGAACACGGTCATATTTGAATCGCTTGCCATTTCCAAACCGTAACTCCGATTCCGGCGTTCTTTATATCGTTTTCAAGCGATTTCATCTCATTTTTCCAGTGGCACACTTGGAATACCAAGTTGAGGCCAGGTTCATGCATTCCTTGTCAAATCTTGCATATGCATCCCGCATCGCATCCCGCATAGCATACCATCCTTGCATCATATTGTTTGATTCTTGCACGTGGTTGATTGTGCTCCGTTTGCTTGTTTGTCTTGTTTGGGTAGAGCCGGGAGACGAGTTCGCTAACGAGGAGCCCGTTGAGTTTGCTTTCGAGGATCCAGTCAACTCTGACAACTTTGCAGGCAAGATGATCATACCCTTGAAATCACTACTATCTTTGCTTTGCTAGATGCTCGCTCTTTTGCTATGCCAATGCTACGATGCCTACCACTTGCTTTCAAGCCTCCCAAATTGCCATGTCAAACCTCTAACCCACCATGTCCTAGCAAACCGTTGTTTGGCTATGTTACCGCTTTGCTCAGCCCCTCTTATAGCGTTACTAGTTGCAGGTGAAGATTGGAGGTCGTTCCTTGTTGGAACATTTATTTACTTGTTGGGGATATCATTATATTGCCATGTTATCTTAATGCATCTATATACTTGGTCAAGGGTGGAAGGCTCGGCCTCTCGCCTAGTGTTTTGTTCCACTCTTGCCGCCCTAGTTTCCGTCATATCGGTGTTATGTTCCCGGATTTTGCGTTCCTTACGCGGTTGGGTTATAATGGGAACCCCTTGATAGTTCGCCTTGATTAAAGCTTTTCCAGCAATGCCCAACCTTGGTTTTACCATTTGCCACCTAGCCTCTTTTTCCCTTGGGTTTCCGGAGCCCGAGGGTCATCTTATTTTAGCCCCCCTGGGCCAGTGCTCCTCTGAGTGTTGGTCCAAACTAGAGTCCTGTGCAGTGCCCCCTCGGGGAAACTCGAGGTTTGGTTTTAGTTGTATGGAGAGCTCATCTGAGTGTGCCCTGAGAACGAGATATGTGCAGCTCCTATCGGGATTTGTCGGCACATTCGGGCGGTGTTGCTGGATTTGTTTTAACCTGTCGAAGTGTCTTGAAGAACCGAGATACCGAGTCTGATCGGAACGTCTCGGGAGGAGGTCTATTCCTTCGTTGACCGTGAGAGCTTGTCATGGGCTAAGTTGGGACTCCCCTGCAGGGATTTGAACTTTCGAAAGCTGTGCCCGTGGTTATGGGCAGATGGGAATTTGTTAATGTCCGGTTGTAGATAACTTGAACCTTAACTTAATTAAAATGAATCAACCGTGTGAGTTACCGTGATGGCCTCTTCTCGGCGGAGTCCGGGAAGTGGACACGGTGTTGGAGTAATGCTTGCCGCAGGTTTGCCCTCTTTAGTTTTGCGTTCGCGCTTTGCCTACTCTTCTCGCTCTCTCTTACGAACAGGATAGCCACCATATATGCTAGTCGCTTGCTGCAGCTCCACATATATTTACCTTGCCTTACCTATTAAGCTTAAATAGTCTTGATCGTGAGGGTGCGAGATTGCTGAGTCCCTGTGGCTCACAGATTACTATTAAACCAGATGCAGGGCCTGATGATTCCGCTCCAGGTGACGCGCTTGAGCTCAAGTGGGAGTTCGACGAGGACTCTCAATGATACTATGTTTTCTTTCCTGATGATCAGTAGTGGTGCCCAGTTGGGGGTGATCGGGATCGTGTCGCATGTTGGGTTATCTTTTATTTTGGCGCCGTAGTCGGGCCATGAGTGTTTGGATGATGTAATGTTATTTATGTACTTGATTGACGTGGCGAGTGTAAGCCAACTATGTTATCTCCCCTTTTATTATCTATATTACATGGGATGTTGTGAAGATTGCCTAACTTGCGACATATGCCTTCAGTGCGATTATGCCTCTAAGTCGTGCCTCGACACGTGGGAGATATAGTCGCATCGAGGGTGTTACATGAGATACTTAATGCACACACCAAATTTTTGCGTTTGGTATCCTAAGAGGTCTTCTTTCGATCTTGTTGGTTACTCTGATTCGGACTATGCCGGAGACAAGGTTGATAGAAAGTCCACTTCGGGTACTTGTCAATTTCTTGGTAGATCTCTTGTGTCTTGGTCATCGAAGAAACAAAACTCGGTATCCTTATCCACCGCCAAAGCGGAATACATTGCCGCTGGTTCATGTTCTGCTCAATTACTTTGGATGACCCAAACTCTCAAGGACTATGGGATATATGTGAAACATGTTCCATTGCTTTCTGACAATGAAAGTGCTATCAAGATTGCTCACAATCCCGTGCAACACTCTCGAACTAAGCATATTGAAGTTCATCATCATTTTATTCGTGATCACGTTGCCAAAGGGGACATTGATCTTAAGCATGTTCGCACCGATAACCAATTGGGGGATATATTTACCAAACCGCTTGATGATAAAGTATTTTGCCGTTTGAGAGGTCAATTTAACATCATTGATGCTTCAAACATGGAGTAGGAACTCCATTTGGATACATGCAAGGCATGAGCCTTTGACTAATCCTTGATATTTCTTTCATGTTGCTATTTATATGTCTTGGATATATTTCACCCTTGCATGCTATCTAACCCTTGTAGGTACTTGTATGAATCTAAATCTATGATTGCAACCCACTCACATCTTTAGAAATCTCTACATCACCAAGTCTCTACACAATGGTGGTTGAAAACAAGGAAGCATGAAAATCTCCAAACATATCCTTTGACAGATTCTATATTAAGTTTTATGATTGTCATTTTGGATACACAAGTGCTCTTCCTTGCAAGACAAACCCATGTAGGTAGATGAACTCAAATTCCAAGTGGTGCTCCCAACTCTTGATGAGCTACATGAACCTTGAGCAACCCACACAAGTTAAACTACACGATCAAGATCGACACCACCACCCAAGGTATGTTATTCCATCTTAGAGAAGCTTTACTCCAAGTCATGGGTCAAAACAACTCAACAAGATGAGAATACATCAATCTGCTTAAATGAAAAATGGTAACCCCATTTTGAGCTTAAAAACAATGAGTATGACCTATGATCAAGTGCCCTCACTTGAATCCTAAGTCAATATACTCTAACATAGGTGACTCTGTCGCCGCCCAATTCTAGATGAAGTTCTTTTGTGTTTTTCTGTGCTCTTGCATTTGTCTCATGCATAGTTGTTTCCCCTTTCAAAAAAACTTCATCTAGATTTCTTTTCTGTTCTGCATTCCCTGCATCTGATTCATTGCAAATCTTTCAGCAAATCCTTGTGAGATTTTACCTTCCTAGTGAGCTGAGGAGACAAGTGTTTTCACTGTGATGAACTCGATCACACCGGTTTGTTTCCTTCAGTCCAACCGAATCCTTTCGGCGCCACCAAAGCATACAACTCAGTGCCACCGATTTCACTGTAGGAAAGAGAGCTTGCCACTTGTTTCTGCATTCTTTTTGCTCCAGCTCCACTCAATGATTCTTGTCCTCTACCAGCATCACATTCGACTTGCTACTTTGTTCTGTGACTCAAGGACCAAACCCATTTGTAACAAAAAATCAGAAGAACCCTTCTTGGAAATTGATGTCAAAGGGGGGAGAGAGATCACATCAAAGCTTAATCATTTCTATAGGGGGGAGAATACTCAGGGGAGAGTGTAAGAAACCCCAGATGCTTGGTGTTCAAGAGGAGAGAAGTCACATGACTTTAAAGAGGGAAAAGACATGTTCATATTTGATTGTTTGCATTAGCTCTGTTTCTTTTCATTTGCTCTAGTTTTCTGTTCCCTATCTTCTCCCAGTACCCCATGCTAGATTCGGGGGGAGCAAGACATCTAAGGGAAGGAAATCCTTGAATTCATTGCACATCTTTACCTTTGGGGACATGTCTATATCCAATGGGGTACTCAATACTCACTCTCAACATGTCATCCCAGTCTTGGTACTCTTGTGATTTCTTTTGTTTGCTCTGGCTAGTAGGTGTATCTGTATTATCTGACCTTGTTTACTCAGGTTCATTCCTTCCTAAGCCAACTCAAGACCACAAGGTAAGTATATGCATCACAGTCATGTATATGAGGACTTCTTACTGATGTACATACTGTTTTCAAGAAGGACTCATGACGATGAAGGTACATTTCCTATATTCACATCACTTGCTCTAATGCATATAGCCAAGATACATGTAACACATTGCTTAGGTTGTCATGTTTATGCATTCACATGCTCCTATATTGCATATTTACATGACTGCATACGTGTAGGGGAGCCTATGCATGTTACATGTCTTTCCAAAGCTTTACTTGTTATTCTCTATATCTTTATCTAAAGCTTTGATGTATGTTGTCATCAATTACCAAAAAGGGGGACATTGAAAGCACAAGTGCTCCCTGGGTGATTTTGGTAATTAATGTCAACATATCTCTTGTTGAACTAATGCTTCTACCTAGTATGTTTCAGATAAGTTCAACAATGGAGTGGCATGGACTAGAGGATGTGGAACCCCTTCAAGATGCTGAGGACAAAGGATTGGCTCAAGCTCAAAGCTCAGGACTCTACATTTTCGATTTTAGTGATCCAAGATCACATTGAGTCCATGGGAAATCCAATACTGCTAATAGGGGATGAGGTGTTGCTTAATGAGTTTCTTGCTCAAAGTGCTTAGTGATATGCTCCAACGCCCTCAACCACTTTCTCATATCCACATTTGTCCCAAACCAAAAGTCAAACTCGGCCCCACCGAAACTTTCTATCTGGCGCCACCGAGTTCTCTTGACATAGCCACTGCCAGAAACCCTAATCAATTTGGTGTAACATCCCAAATTTTCAATTTGGAATGTTATACATTAGATCATCATTGCATATCATATTTTATTTTGCATTTTGGTTGATACTAGAAATTCTACGCAACTCAATGACCCACAGAGAGAGTTGGGGATTTCGTTATTTTCATATTTGAGTTCTCTCAAATTTTGAGAATAGGATCATTTGATTTATTTATTTTATCATCAACTATTTCTATTACAAAAATATGAGAGAGGGAATAAAATGACTTTCCCAAAATAAAGAAATATTGAGGATTTAATAATAAAATCAAATAAGATTTTATTTCAGAGTTTTTCGGTGTTTTATTTGAATTTAGGAAAAATGTGCGTTTTTCAAAATTGCATTTAGGGCCCAAATAAATGTTCACCTTGTGCGGCTTGATTTTAGAAGCCCGTGAAAATTTATTTCGGAATTTTTGAAGTCTGTTTAGTATTTCTTTTTATTTTTCTTCCGAGCGGAATAATTAAAAAAACGAACCGACTTCGGGCCGTACCCGAGCGGGACACCGCCCGGGGGTAGCCTTTAAATAGCGCCGCCCCGAGCCGCCCCAGCCCATCAGCCCCACCTCGATCTGCGCGTGCCGCCCGAGCCGCCGACGATCCCGCCGCCCGAGGTTCGTCGCGCCTCGATTTCCATGTCGAAAAAAAAGAGAGAAAAGAAATATTTGGCGTTCGTCATTTTTCTTTTTCTCGAATTAAATCCGCGATTTCTCTGATCGCGATTCCTGATCCGATTTTCGTTTTAGTTTAACTTTTCGCTCGTTTATCGGAATCAGGCGATTCAAGCGCCAAGAGTTTCATCTCGAAACCCTTTATCCGTTTAACCAACTTAAACAAGGTTTTGCTACTGTAAAATTTGCCCTAGATCCAGATTAGTAGAACGAAGTTGTTTTCTTTCGCAGTTTGACTTTCGTTGCTTCGTTTGATTTGATTATTTTTGCCAACCGGAGTTCTTAAGTTGAACCTTCTGGTTAGATCTCTTATTTGAGTTTTACCTGTGCACTAGATGAGTACTTATTGTATGCTTGTTTGTTTGTCTGTGATAGAATACCCGGAGTGCGCCGCCTGTTACTTCGAATCGTTAGGTTTCGCGGATCATCAGCAAGGCAAGTAACACTTTGATCATACTTTTCTACTACCCAGTTTTATTGCATTAGATCAATCCTCACACATTGCATGATTAGGATCTAATTAAATTGTGGGATGGGAAGTAGATGAGGTAGTACATATTACCTGTTTATTATCAAACCTTTGGGAGTTACTTCTACGTTTGCTTATTATGCCATGCTATGCTAGTAGACGTGGATTGGGTGAGTGATATCCATGACAGATGTGAGATTGTTAACTAATGGTTTATCTAAGGTGGCAACTTAAACACACATCTGGGTGGATTGAGGCACCTGGGTATTCCAGGACTTGCCTGTTTTCTTTTGGACCGCCACCCAGGCTCAAAGGGATCATGAGACTATTCATACTAGAAACTTCCGTGTGCATCCACAAGCTATTATGGGCTCTAGCATAGTTGACTAAGTCGTGCGAACTCTTACAATGGTAGACTAGCAGATGTAGGGGATGTAGGTGGTACGGTCTACCCATCGTAAGGTGCTAGCGCTTCTGAAAGACTATGTCTCGGTCATCCGTCTTCTCAAACACCCTGTAGTGCAAGAAACCAAAAGGAGGTGATCGAGTCTTGTGGGGAAAAGTGCACAAACCTCTACAGAGTGTAATAAACTAATCATGGTTAGCCGTGTTCCCGGTTATGGACATCTTGAGTATCTAGTACCTGGATTGTCATGTGAATCTCAACATGTTACTTTAATTAATATTGTTGGGTTTTAATGTTGATGCTTAATTGGGATTGAGAATGCTGTCAACCATTCTCAATGTTTAACAACCACCATGATAGTAATTAAATTTTATTCCTTTGAAGTAGGGAAAAATTGGCTTTATGCAAAACTGTAACCATAGAACTTTCCACCAGCCAAATATGCATATAGTATAGCCGTTTCATTCCATTACTCTCTATGTGTTACATTGCCAGCATATTCCATGTGCTGACCCGTTTTCGGGCTGCAAAGTTAATGTTGCAGACTTTTCAGACGACGATTAAGGAGTTTTTAGGTCGTGGTTCTATACTCAGTGATGCCGTTGGAGTTGATGGACTCACTTATCTTCTAAGCCTTCCGCTGTTATCGTTATTAGATGGCCTTAAGCCATATTTATTGCAATAAGTTCTCTTTTGAGACACTCAAGGTAATAAGTGTGTGATTGCTACTCTGCTATAAATCCTCCGAGTACTGTGTGGTGTCAGCATTACTGATCCAGGGATGACACCGGAGCACAGAGATCAGACTGTTTGAGGTCTGGTCGCTACATTTGGTCTCACCGATGGGATCTCGGTCTCACCGAGATGGGCTTGCAAACTCTCTATTGCCTATTGCAATAATTTCGGTCCCACCAAGGTATGCAATCGGTCCCACCGAGGTTGCTTGGCCAACTCTCTGTTTCGCTTATTACCCAAATCGGTCCCACCGAGTTTGTATAATCAGTCAAACCGAGTTGAGGCTTTACCCTAACCCTAGCACATCGGTCCTACCAACTTGATCATATCGGTCCCATCGAAATTCCTAACGATCACATGATGGACTAAATCGGTCTGACCGAGTTCTCTGGATCGGTCCCACCGAGTTTGGTAAACTGTGTGTAACGGTTAGATTTTGTGTGGAGGCTATATATACCCCTCCACCCACTCTTCATTCGTGGAGAGAGCCATCTGAACATGCCTACACTTCCAACATACATTTTCTGAGAGAGAACCAGCTACACTTGTGTTGAGGTCAAGATATTCCATTCCTACCACATAAATCTTGATCTCTGGCCTTCCCGAAGTTGCTTTCCACTCAAATCTTCTTTCCACCAAATCCAATCCTATGAGAGAGAGTTGAGTGTTGGGGAGACTATCATTTGAAGCACAAGAGCAAGGAGTTCATCATCAACACACCATTTGTTACCTCTTGGAGAGTGGTGTCTCCTAGATTGGCTAGGTGTCACTTGGGAGCCTCCGTCAAGATTGTGGAGTTGAACCAAGGAGTTTGTAAGGGCAAGGAGATCTCCTACATCGTGAAGATCTACCTGAGTGAGGCAATTCCTTCATGGGAGATGGCCATGGTGGGATAGACAAGGTTGCTTCTTCGTGGACCCTTCGTGGGTGGAGCCCTCCGTGGACTCGCGCAACCGTTACCCTTCCTGGGTTGAAGTCTCCATCAACATGGATGTACGATAGCACCACCTATCGGAACCACGCCAAAAATCTCCGTGTCTCCAATTGCGTTTGCACACTCCAATCCCATCCCTTTACATTCTTGCAACTTGCATGACTTACTTTCCGCTGCTCATATACTCTTGTCATGCTTGCTTGAGATGTATTGTGAATGTTCAAACTTGTGCCAAAACTCCACTTCAACTTAAAGAAATTAAAAACTGCAACTTTTCTTGCTAAGAGTCTAATCACCCTCCCTCTAGACACCTCTTCTCAATCCTACACTAGCCCCTCCCCCTCCTCCACTCCTTTATATATGGGGGAAGGGGGCACCCCATAGACACACAAGTTGACAATTGTCTTAGCCATGTGTGGTGCCCCGTCCACCATAATCCACCTCGGTTATATCATTGCAGTGCTTAGGCGAAGCCCTGTTCCGGTAGCTTCATCATCACCGTAATCACGCTGTCGTGCTGACGAAACTCTCCCTCGACACTCAGCTGGATCTAGAGTTCGCGGGACGTCTCTGAGCTGAACGTGTGCAGATCTCGGAGGTGCCGTACCTTCGATGCTAGGATCGGTCGGATCGTGAAGACGTTCGACTACATCAACCGTGTTGTCATAACGCTTCCGCTTATGGTCTACGAGGGTATGTGGACAAAACTCTTCCCCTCTCGTTGCTATGCATCACCTTGATAGATCTTGCGTGTGCGTAGGAATTTTTTTGAAATTACTGCGTTCCCCAATAGTGGCATCCGAGCCAGGTTTATGCGTAGATGTTATATGCACGAGTAGAACACAAAGGAGTTGTGGGTGTGGGTATATACATATTGCTTGTTGTCACTAGTTGATTCTTGATTCAGCGGTATTGTTGGATGAAGCGGCTCAGACCTACATTACACGTACGCTTACGCGAGACTAGTTCTACCGACGTGCATCGCACACAGGTGGCTGGTGGGTGTCAGTTTCTCCAACATTAGTTAAATCAGATTCAATGAACATGGTTCTTTCTGAAGATCAAAAAGCAATCACTATACCACGTTGTGGTTTTTGATGCGTAGGTAAGAACGGTTCTTGCTCAGCCCGTAGTAGCCACGTAAAAACTTGCAACAACAAAGTAGAGGACGTCTAACTTGTTTTTGCAGGGCATGTGTGATGTGATATGGTCAAGACATGATGCTAAATTTTGTTGTATGAGATGATTATGTTTTGTAGCAGGAGTTATCGGCAACTGGCAGGAGCCATATGGTTGTCGCTTTATTGTATGAAATGTAATCGCCATGTAATTGCTTTACTTTATCACTAAGCAGTAGCGATAGTCGTAGAAGAAATAGTTGGCGAGACGACAACGATGCTTCGATGGAGATCAAGGTGTCAAGTGGGTACGATGGTGATCATGACGGTGCTTTGGAGATGGAGATCAAAGGCACAAGATGATGATGGCCATATGATATCACTTATATTGATTGCATGTGATGCTTATCCTTTATGCATCTTATTTTGCTTAGTTCGGCGACAGCATTATAAGATGATATCTCACTAAATTTCAAGGTATAAGTGTTCTCCCTGAGTATGCACCGTTGCTACAGTTCGTCGTGCCAAGACACCACATGATGATCTGGTGTGATAAGCTCTACGTTCACATACAACGGGTGCAAGCCAGTTTTGCACACGCGGAGTACTCGGGTTAAACTTGACGAGCCTAGAATATGCAGATATGGCCTCAGAACACTGAGACCGAAAGGTCGAGCGTGAATCATATAGTAGATATGATCAACATAGTGATGTTCACCATTGAAAGCTACTCCATCTCACGTGATGATCGGACATGGTTTAGTTGATATAGATCACGTGATCACTTAGATGATTAGAGAGATGTCTATCTAAGTGGGAGTTCTTAAGTAATTTGATTAATTGAACTTTAATTTATCATGAACTTAGTACCTGATAGTATTTTGCATGTCTATGTTGTTGTAGATAGATGGCCCGTGCTGTTGTTCTGCAGAATTTTAATGCGTACCTAGAGAAAGCTAAGTTGAAAGATGATGGTAGTAATTACGCGGACTGGGTCCGTAACTTGAGGATTATCCTCATGGCTGCACAGAAGAATTACGTCCTGGAAGTACCTCTAGGTGACAAACCCGCTGCAGGAGCAACGCCAGATGTTTTGAACACTTGGCAGAGCAAAGTTGATGGCTACTCGATAGTTCAACGTGCCATGCTTTATGTCTTAGAACCGGGACTTCAACGATGTTTTGAACGTCATGGAGCATATGAAATGTTCGAAGAGTTGAAGTTAATATTTCAAGAAAATGCCTGGATTGAGAGATATGAAGTCTCCAATAAGTTCTACAGCTGCAAAATGGAGGAGAATAGTTCTGTCAGTGAACATATACTTAGAATGTCTGGGTACCACAACCACTTGTCTCAACTGGGAGTTAATCTTCCTCATGATAGTGTCATTGACAGAGTTCTTCAATCACTGCCACCAAGCTACAAGAGCTTCGTGATGAACTATAATATGCAAGGGATGGATAAGACGATTCCTAAGCTCTTCGCAATGCTAAAGGCTGCGGAGGTAGAAATCAAGAAGGAGCATCAAGTGTGGATGGTCAACAAGACCACCAGTTTCAAGAAAAAGGGTAAAGGGAATAAGGGGAACTTTAAGAAGGACAATAAGAAAGTTGCTGCTCAAGTGAAGAATCCCAAGTCTGGACCTAAGCCTAAGACTGAGTGCTTCTACTTCAAAGGGACTGGTCACTGGAAGCGGAACTACCCCAAGTATTTGGCGGAGAAGAAGGATGGCAAAGTGAAAGGTATATTTGATATACATGTTATTGATGTGTACCTTACTAATACTTGCAGTAGCACCTGGGTATTTCATACTGGTTCTGTTGCCAATATTTGCAACTCGAAACAGGGGCTACGGATTAAGCGAAGATTGGCTAAGGACGAGGTGATGATGCGTGTGGGAAATGGTTCCAAAGTCGATGTGATCGTCGTCGGCACGCTACCTCTACATGTACCTTCGGGATTAGTTTTAGACCTAAATAATTGTTATTTGGTGCTAGCATTGAGCATGAACATTATATCTATATCTTGTTTGATGTGAGGCGGTTATTCATTTAAATCATAGAATAATGGTTGTTCTATTTATATGAATAATATCTTTTATGGTCATTGAGGGAGTCCTGGGTTAGGGGGTGTTCGGATAGCCGAACTATACCCTCAAGCCGGACTCCTGGACTATGAAGATACAAGATTGAAGACTCCGTCCCGTGTCCGGAAGGGACTTTCCTTGGCGTGGAAGGCAAGCTTGGCGATACGGATGTTCAGATCTCCTAACATTGTAACCGACTTTATGTAACCCTAACCCTCTCCGGTGTCTATATAAACCGGAGGGTTTTAGTCCATAGGACAACATACACATCAACAATCATACCATAGGCTAGCTTCTAGGGTTTAGCCTCTCTGATCTCGTGGTATATCAACTCTTGTAATACCCATATCGTCAATATTAATCAAGCAGGACGTAGGGTTTTACCTCCATCGAGAGGGCCCGAACCTGGGTAAAACTTCATGTCCCCTGCCTCCTGTTACCATCCGGCCTAGACGCACAGTTCGGGACCCCCTACCCGAGATCCGCCGGTTTTGACACCGACATTAGTGCTTTCATTGAGAGTTCCTCTGTGCCATCGCCGTCAGGCCCGATGGCTCCTACGATCATCAATGGCGATGCAGTCCAGGGTGAGACCTTCCTCCCCGGACAGATCTTCGTCTTTGGCAGCTTCGCACTGCGGGCCGATTCACTTGGCCATCTAGAGTAGATCGAAAGCTACGCCCCTGGCCGTCAGGTCAGATTCGGAAGTTTAAACTACACGGCCGACATCCGCGGGGACATGATCTTCGATGGATTCAAACCACTGCCGAGCGCGCCGCACTGTCACGACAAGCATGATCCAGCTCTGCCACCGAACAGTGCCCTGGAGGCCGCACCCGCATCGGCTCCGACCCTTAGTTCGGAGCCGACCGCGCTGATCGAGGATGGGCGGTTGGACGCCACCTCGGGGGCTGTGATCCCAACGGCGGTTGAGCCGAACACCATCCCCGTACTCTCCAAGACTCGTGACTCCATGGAGCCGGATTCTTCTCCGGACTCCGAACTCTCCGCGCCCCTGTCGAGCGAATCCGATT
The DNA here is from genome assembly GCF_003073215.2 of Triticum urartu. Taxonomy (NCBI): domain Eukaryota; kingdom Viridiplantae; phylum Streptophyta; class Magnoliopsida; order Poales; family Poaceae; genus Triticum; species Triticum urartu. Next base: position 527,641,522 of record NC_053023.1, read on the forward strand.
GGGCGCCGATCATGGAGTTCACGGCCGCGGACGTCTTTCAGCACTCGCCTTTCAGCGATATCCTGAAGTCACTGAAGTCTCTCTCTTTATCAGGAGAACCCTGGCCGGACTACGGTCAGCAAGGTTGGGATTCGGACGATGAAGAAATTCAAAGCCCACCCACCACCCACTGGGTAGCCACTGTCGACGATTTAACCGATATGCTTGACTTCAACTCTGACGACATTGACGGTATGGACGCCGATGAAGGAGACGATGAAGAATCAGCGCCTATCGAGCCCTGCAACGCCACCTCGTCATATGACGTATACATGGTGGACGCACCCAAAGATGATGGCGCGGAGCGGAAGAACGCAACGAAGGATTGTTCCCTCGAAAAGCAGTCAAAGCGGCGACGCAAGCACCGCCCCAAATCCCGCCTCGACAGAAATAGCAATCACACTGATCCAGCGTTGGAGCAGGGCGAACCGCTGCCAGAAAACAGCAATCCAGATAATCAAACCGAACAAACAAATCCTATCAATGATAATGGTCCGGACGACATAACACCGGACAGGCACTCGGAGCAGCAGAATGCCCGTAAAAGGCTCGTTGCCATCGCAAGGAGCCTCAAAAAGCAGAAGCGGAGGCTCAAGGCCGCGCAAAACACGCTCCAATTCAGATGGAGCAAAATACTCAACACTGTAGCAAGGTACGGCGACAATCGCCCCTCCAAGAGCTACCCAAAGCGGATGCTGCTACCCGAATTCGATGAGGAGGCCTCAGACCCCCCACAACCAAATATCAAAGCAGCCACCTGGTCGGATAGACGACCCCTCTACCACCAAAAAACGGCATTCAACGCCGCTCACAATGCAACACGCGACCCATGCGAGGGCTCGCACCCGAAGGACGGTGCAACAAGATCCATCTATGGACCACACAAGCGCGCCCCAGCATACAATGCAACACAACAAACATCCGAACAACGCGGCACACCCAGCTACAGGGGTGCCGCACACCCCCTATATTTCACCGATGAGGTGCTGGACCATGATTTTCCAGAGGGATGCAAGCCCGTAAACATAGAGGCATACGACGGAACAACAGACCCTGGGGTCTGGATTGAGGACTATATCCTTCATATACATATGGCTCGAGGGGATGATCCCCATGCCATCAAGTACTTACCTCTCAAACTCAAAGGGCCAGCTCGTCACTGGCTCAAAGGCCTCCCCGAAAGCTCCATTGGAAGTTGGGAAGAGCTCGAAGACGCCTTTCGGGCAAACTTTCAAGGGACTTATGTCCGACCTCCGGATGCGGACGACCTGAGTCACATAACTCAACAGCCCGGAGAGTCAGCCCGAAATCTTTGGAATAGGTTTCTTACTAAAAAGAACCAGATTGTCGACTGCCCGGACGCCGAAGCCTTAGCGGATTTCAAGCACAGTGTCCGCGACGAATGGCTCGCCAGACACCTCGGCCAAAACAAGCCGAGAACGATGGCCGCATTAGCAAACCTCATGACCCGCTTTTGCGCGGGTGAGGACAGCTGGCTAGCCAGATGCAGCACCAGCGACCCCAGTACATCTGAAGTTAGAGATGGAAACAGGAAATCACGGCGCAACAGCAATAACAAACGCTGGAATAAAGAAGACAGCATGAAGGGCATGGCAGTAAATGCCGGATTCAAAGTCCCTCGGCCAAACCAAAAGCCACCCTCCAAAGGCACCAGGGATGAACTGTCCAGACTCAACAAAATTCTGGACCAAGTATGTCAGATCCATAGTACCCCTAGCAAACCTGCTAATCATACCCACAGAGAATGTTGGGTCTTCAAGCAGTCCGGCAAGCTTAACGCCATACACAAGGGGGAGGATACACCAAGTGAAGACGAGGATGAACCTCCCAAGCAAGACAAGGGGGAACAAAAGAAATTTCCACCCGAAGTCAAACAGTTAACGTGTTACACGTGATCAAGAGAAAAAACAATGCGGCACTCCCTGAAAAATATACCCAAGTGCCTGTCACCGCGAAGTCCCGCCACTGGTCGTCTCAACCGATCACCTTCGACCATCGTGATTACGCATCAAGTATCCGGCACACAGAATGGGCTGCACTGGTATTAGACCCAGTAATTGGCGGATACCACTTCACACGAGTCTTGATGGATGGCGGCAGTAGCCTAAATCTAATATATCAGGATACAATCCGCGGGATGGGGTTAGGCCCAACACAAATTCGCCATAGCAATACTACCTTTAAAGGAGTAATGCCAGGCCCAAGGGCTCGTTGTACGGGCTCCCTCCTACTACAAGTTATGTTCAGCTCCCCGGATAACTTCCGTCGCGAGCATTTAACTTTCCATATCGCTCCATTTAAAAGTGGCTATCAAGCACTACTCGGACGCGAAGCTTTCGCTCGCTTTAATGCAATACCACACTACGCCTCCCTAACACTCAAGATTCCCGGTCCACGTGGCATCATTTCAGTGCACGGAAGTATCAAGCGATCTCTGCGCGCCGAAGAGAGTGAGGCTGCCTTGGCAGCCGCACACTAAAGGCGCCCGGACCAGCAAAAGCATCCAATAGGTCGTAAAGACCTCAGACATAACTAATCAAGTCCGGCGCCGCTACTCATATCGAATAAACGGTCACACCCCTATCTTTCAAAAGTACAAGGGGCTCAACGCACGCAGACGAGTGGCGATTTCTTCTTATCTTGAATTATACATGGTTTCTTTAGAAAACTATCCTTTTGCACGACAACCTTTTTACCTAAATTCCTCTCTTTTACAGATGATCATCATGCTACACCCGTCCAGGATACGGCACAACGGAGACACAGGCGCAGACGTGCAGCAGGGACCCGGCCCAAGGATTCTTTTTAGATTAAGACCCTGCATAAACCTTTTTTACTGTCTCTTGTTGATACATATCCACCGTTGGGAAGGATGCTGACGTCTTGGCATGTGGCCATGCCAGAACAATGCACGTACCTGGACACAAGGGGCTTCTTACAAAGGCCATTCTTCAGGCCCGGTTTATACCACAAAGACCGAATACCTTAGGGAGTGTTCGGCGTCACGAGTTTGGCCCTATATGCATCAGCTCCGAATCATTGTCTTTGGTCAAATGTTGGGTTTGCCCGGATCCTGTGTTTTGGTGCCTTACGTTCCACTTTACCGGCTAAGGTAGCACCAGGAGAACTACTGCGATTGTGCCCTGGTTCATCCGGACAAGCACCTCAGTAGAGAAAGTCAAAAACTGACTGTCATGATCTAGCGTGAGACTGGTCAACCACTCGATGACCCATGGGAATGTTAGAATTCCTCCGCCTTAACGAAGGGCTGCTTTCCGGCCAGGCATATACGCACCCCGGGATCGGGAGAGTGCGGAGCCACCAGGGGCTATCTAGTAGCCCCACTGTCAAACTCCTATGGCTAAGTGAAAGTGTTAAAGCATTATAGTCCGGTTGCCTCGCTCTTTCCGCTATCACCTCCTTAATAGGACCAAGACGTTGGGTTAAGTGTGAACGCGTGTTTCTACGAACACCTCCGCATTATATGCGTGGGGGTTGAAGCCGACGACTGCAATCTTTCAGGTTATACACATGTATACATAAACGGCCGCCGAGGAGGCATCACATTACTTTCAAGCAAAAGTATAAAAGTAGCCTCATAAAAATTTAAAAAGCATTTCGCTTACAATGAGATTACACGTCACTCAAACATAATATTTTTTGAGCACTGGGTCTCTATCAAACGAGCACCCTCAAGAACTTCCTCAAAGTAGTGCTCAGCAGCCCTTCGACCTATGGCCGAATCCTGCGCTGCAACAGTGGTAGCATCCATCTCTGCCCAGTATGCTTTAGCATGGGCAAAGGCCATCCGTGCGCCTTCTATGCATGCCAACCTCTTCATCGCATTTATGCGCGGCACCACATCGAGGACCCGCTGCACCAAGCTGAAATAGCTGCTCTGTTTTGACCTTCCCGGCCATAGCTGATCCACAACAGACCTCATGGAGAGTCCGGACAACTTATTTAGTTCGGCCCACTCGGCTAATTGGTCCGTCAACGAAAGCGGACGCTCAGGACAAAGGAATTGCTTCCAAAACAGCTGGTCTACTTCACGGTCCGTCTGACTCTGGAAGTACTTGGCCGCATCGGCAGCGCTCGCCGCCAAATCCATATACGCATCCTCCGAACTCCACAGCCGATCCAGAGGGGCATACCGTGGATCTCCGTACTTCCTCTGCAGCATAAAGGACTTCCTGGCTACAATATCCCCGGCTTCCCGCAGCTCCTCCTTCTTTGCCCTCATAGCAGAGTGGAGGTCTTTTCCTGTTACAGCAGCCTTCTCAAGGTCCGATGCCTTCGCCTGGTTTTCCTTTTCAAGAGCCCGGCAACGGTCTACGGTGGCTTTTAATTCTACAGCCATATTGGCCATTTTCTTCCGGCTCTCGCCATGTGCTGCCTTCTCGGCTCGCAACTCTTCGGCCACCTTCAAAGCAGCCGCATTACCCAATCTTGCTTGTTCCTTGGCTCGGGCAAGTTCCGCCCGCAAGGCTTCAACAGTGGCAGCTCCATCTGCAGTCATAACATGTTAAAAACACTGTCATCATACTCTTCCTATGTGGTGTTTACCAGACAAGGATACTTACCCTGCGCCTCGTCAAGCCTTCTGTTAACAAGCTCGATGTCGGCATCTGCCACATCCAACTGCCGTTCTAAACGGGCAAACTGGTTAGTCCGGCTGGCCACCGGAGCTTCCATCTCCTGCACATAAAGGTAGTATGGTTATTACCTGGGAATATGATCCTCCGTTCGTCATCGTTTCCGACGACAACCAGAGTCTCAGGGGCTACTATCTACACAGGGCACACCTAGCATGTGCAGGACTATTACACATTCCTTTTTACGTACCTCAAAGCATGTCAGTAGACTCATAAAAGCTTCATGCAATCCGCTTTCGGTGGACGATATCCTCTCCATCACCATATTCATCAGCACACGGTGATCATCTGAGATGGCCGCTCGCCCCACCAACTCCCTTAGAACGTCCGATCGCACACTAGATGGCGCCGGACTCTTTTGTCTACTCTCTTCGGAAGCCGGACACTGGGAGCCTCGGGGATCAATAGGATCACCTTCTGGCCTCTCCGAACTCGGAGAGGCCCTCCGCGACGACACTTCAGGGTCGCCCGCTTCCGGAGCGGAGGAGTCCGAAGGATGCGTCTCGCTCTCCATCATCTCTGGAAGAAGATCCCCTGAAGACAAGCTCATTTGAGAGGGGCTAAGGCCTGAACTGCACAAATATATGCAGTGGTTATTTTTTCAGAAGAAAAGGATGGCATATCTGTACTATTAAAGTTTTCGGGTCACTTACGACTCCCGGGAGAATTGATCCCCCCGCGGACTTTGTGCGGCAGCAGCGCCCCCCAAGGTAGGGCCCCCGGTGGAAGATTTCTTCTCCCGTTTGGAAGCTTTGGCTTCTGAATTCCCGGGCGCAGTCCTTTTCCTCTTCCGATCATCTTCCTTCACGGAGATGCTCGCTCCCTCGGTTAGAATAGGCAGCGTTGGGGGCCCGCGTCCGCCCGCATTATCCTCCACAGTATCTTCCTTCAAGGGGTCCGGGCAAGGTGCGGCCTGGAGCATCTTTTCCAATACCAAATTCTCTAAACGCTCAGGGAGGGGGGCCGAACACCGAATCAACTTCGCCTTTGTTAGCTAGTCCTGGTCAAAAAAGCAAACTCTTAGAAATAACTTCGTAACGAAGGAAAGATAACATGTTCGGCCGGAAGATCCCTTACCTGTTCGGCGGCGCGGTTACTACTCAGGCCCACGTCCTCGGTGATTTCCGGACACTCTACTTGAGGTCCAAAGAATAACTTATACATATCCTCGTGCGTCAGGCCGAGAAAATTTCGAATGGCACGCGGACCCTCGGGATTGAACTCCCACAAGCGAAGGGGCCGACGTTTGCAAGGCTTGACGAACCAGCATAACTTGTATTACCGCGACCAAACTAAGATCTTCATTGAAGAGATCTCGAATGCGGCTTTGCAGTAAAGGCACGTCCTTGGCTGGACCCCAGCTCAGTCCTCTCTTGATCCATGACATTAGTCGTGGTGGAGGGCCCGAGCGAAAAACGGGGGCGGCCACCCACTTGGCACTTCTAGGAGTCGTGATGTAGAACCACTCCTGTTGCCACAATGCAGACACCTCTGGGATGGAACCTTTGGGCCACGGAGCTCCCGTCATATTGCGTATTGAGGCGCCTCCACACTCTGCATGTTTCCCTTCGATCATCTTCGGCTTTACTTCAAAGGTCTTGAGCCATAAGCCAAAGTGGGGGGTAACCCAGAGGAAGGCCTCGCATACGACAACAAAAGTTGTGATATGCAGGAAGGAGTCCGGAGCTAGATCATGGAAATCTAGCCCGTAATAAAACATCAAGCCCCTGACGAAAGGATCCAATGCAAAACCTAGACCTCGGAGGAAGTGGGGGACGAACACGACGCTCTCGTTGGGTTTGGGAGAGGGGACGGCCTGCCCCCGGGGAGGCAGCCGATGCGACATTTCGGCGGTCAGATACCTGGCCTCCCTCAACTTTTTGATGTCTTCTTCCATGACGGAGGAGGGCATCCATCGGCCTTGAAGGCTGGATTCGGACATGACTGAAGGTTCGGAGCACCTGACCTGAGCTTTGGGCGTTTGAGCTTGAGGCGGGGGAAGGATTCGATTGAGCACGGGAGGGAAAAGTAAAAGCTTTGCCCCCTTTATAAAGAGGGTGGATATCAAGCGTCCTCCCCGTGTCTGTTTGGACTTGCCTATGATCTAGGAGTCCTAGAAGCGGTTGGGTTACCCACGCCCGTATTGATGAGAATCCCGCAATAAGGGGACACGATCTCTGCTTTAACAAGACGTGCCAAGGAAACCACCTCGCATAATACGCTGAGGTGGGGTAATTAAACGACTCGGATATAGGCTTGGCCGTGGCGTGTCGCACCACGGAATACGTCAACAGATTAGATTTGTGTTAATATTATTCTCTCTGTGGCAATATGTGGAAACTTATTTTGTAGAGCCGGACACTATCTTTGTGTTCAAAATCTTCTATGAAGTACTTGGAGGAGGAACCCGCCTTGCAATGCCGAAGACAATCTGCGCGCCGGACTCGTTGTCATTGAAGCCTGGTTCAGGGGCTACTGAGGGAGTCCTGGGTTAGGGGGTGTTCGGATAGCCGAACTATACCCTCAAGCCGGACTCCTGGACTATGAAGATACAAGATTGAAGACTCCATCCCGTGTCCGGAAGGGACTTTCCTTGGCGTGGAAGGCAAGCTTGGTGATACGGATGTTCAGATCTCCTACCATTGTAACCGACTTTATGTAACCCTAACCCTCTCCGGTGTATATATAAACCGAAGGGTTTAGTCCGTAGGACAACATACACATCAACAATTATACCATAGGCTAGCTTCTAGGGTTTAGCCTCTCTGATCTCGTGGTAGATCAACTCTTGTAATACCCATATCATCAATATTAATCAAGCAGGACGTAGGGTTTTACCTCCATCGAGAGGGCCCGAACCTGGGTAAAACTTCGTGTCCCCTGCCTCCTATTACCATCCGGCCTAGACGCACAGTTCGGGACCCCCTACCCGAGATCCGCCGGTTTTGACACCGACAGTCATGCACCCTTGTTGAGTGGTCTATTTTTACTAAATCTTGATAGTAGTGATACACATATTCATTATATTGAAGCCAAAATATATAAGTTTAATAATGATAGTGCAACTTATTTGTGGCACTGCCGTTTAGGTCATATTGGTGTAAATTTCATGAAGAAACTCCATGCTGATGGGCTTTTGGAATCACTTGATTATGAATCACTTGATGCTTGCGAACCATGCCTCATGGGCAAGATGACTACGACTCCGTTCTCCGGAACAATGGAGCGAGCAACAGACTTGTTGGAAATAATACATACTGATGTATGCGGTCCAATGAGTATTGATGCTCGCGACGGGTATCGTTATTTTCTTACCTTCATAGATGATTTGAGTAGATATGGGTATATCTACTTGATGAAACATAAGTCTGAAACATTTGAAAAGTTCAAAGAATTTCAGAGTGGAGTGGAAAATCATCGTAACAAGAAAATAAAGTTTCTACGATCTGATCGTGGAGGAGAATATTTGAGTTACGAGTTTGGTCTTCATTTGAAACAATGTGGAATTGTTTCGCAAATCACGCCACCTGGAACACCACAGCGTAATGGTGTGTCCGAACGTCGTAATCATACTTTACTAGATATGGTGCGATCTATGATGTCTCTCACTGATTTACCGCTATTGTTTTGGGGTTATGCTTTAGAGACAGCTACATTCATGTTTAATAGGGCACCATCAAAATCCGTTGAGATGACACCTTATGAACTGTGGTTTGGTAAGAAACCCAAGTTGTCATTTCTTAAAGTTTGGGGCTGCGATGCTTATGTGAAAATGCTTCAACCTGATAAGCTCGAACCCAAATCGGAGAAATGTGTCTTCATAGGATACCCAAAGGAAACTGTTGGGTACACCTTCTATCACAGATCCGATGCAAGATATTTCTTGCTAAGAATGGATCCTTTCTAGAGAAGGAGTTTCTCTCGAAGGAAGTGAGTGGGTGGAAAGTAGAACTTGATGAGGTAACAATACCTGCTCCCTTATTGGAAAGTAATTCATCACTGAAATCAGTTCCAGTGATTCCTACACCAGTAAGTGAGGAAGCTAATGATGAAGATCATGAAACTTCTGATCAAGTTACTACCGAACCTCGTAGGTCAACCAGAGTATGATCCGCACTAGAGTGGTATGGTAATCCTGTTCTAGAAGTCATGTTACTTGACCATGACGAACCTACGAACTATGAGGAAGCGATGATGAGCCCAGATTCCACAAAATGGCTTGATGCCATGAAATCTGAGATGGGATCCATGTATGAGAACAAACTATGGACTTTGGTTGACTTGCCCGATGATCGGCAAGCCATATATAATAAATGGATCTTCAAGAAGAAGACTGACGCTGACGGTAATGTTACTGTCTACAAAGCTCGACTTGTTACAAAAGGTTTTTGACAAGTTCAAGGAGTTGACTACGATGAGACTGTCTCACCCGTAGGGATGCTTAAGTCTGTCTGAATCATGTTAGCAATTGCCGCATTTTATGATTATGAAATTTGGCAAATGGATGCCAAAACTGCATTCCTTAATGGATATCTTAAAGGAGAGAGTTGTATATGATGCAACCAGAAGGTTTTGTCGATCCAAAAGGTGCTAACAAAGTGTGCAAGCTCCAGCGATCCATTTATGGACTGGTGCAAGCCTCTCGGAGTTGGAATATAGGCCTTGATAGTGTGATCAAAGCATGTGGTTTTATACAGACTTTTGGAGAAGCCTGTATTTACAAGAAAGTGAGTGGGAGCTCTGTAGCATTTCTGTTATTATATGTGGATGACATATTGCTGATCGAAAATGATACTGAATTTCTGAATAGCATAAAAGGATACTTGAATAAAAAAATTCAATGAAAGACCTCGGTGAAGCTGCTAATATATTGGGCATCAAGATCTATAGAGATAGATCAAGACGCTCAATTAGACTTTCACAAAGCACATACCTTGACAAAGTTTTGAAGAAGTTCAAAATGGATCAAGCAAAGAAAGGGTTCTTGCCTGTGTTACAAGGTCTGAAGTTGAGTCAGAGTCAATGCCCGACCACTGCAGAAGATAGCGAGAAAATGAAAGTCATTCCCTATGCTTCAGCCATAGGTTCTATCATGTATGCAATGTTGTGTGTCAGACCTGATGTGTGCATTGCTATTAGTTTGGCAGGGAGGTACCAAAGTAATCCAGGAGTGGATCACTGGACAGCGGTCAAGAACATCCTGAAATACCTAAAAAGGACTAAGGATATGTTTCTCGTTTATGGAGGTGATAAAGAGCTCGTCGTAAACGATTACGTCGATGCAAGCTTTGACACTGATCCAGATGACTGCGAGTCACAAACCGGATACTTATTTTTATTAAATGGAGGAGCTGTCAGTTGGTGCAGTTCCAAGAAGAGCGTCGTTGCGGGATCTACATGTGAAGCAGAGTACATAGCTGCTTCGGAAGCAGCAAATGAAGGAGTCTGGATGAAGGAGTTCATATCCGATCTAGGTGTCATACCTAGTGCATCGGGTCCAATGAAAATCTTTTGTGACAGTACTTGTGCAATTGCCTTGGCAAAGGAATCCAGATTTCACAAGAGAACCAAGCACATCAAGGGACGCTTCAATTCCACCCGCGATCAAGTCAAGGAGGGAGACATAGAGATTTGCAAGATACATACGGATCTGAATGTTGCAGACTCATTGACTAAGCCTCTCTCACGAGCAAAACATGATCAGCACCAAGACTCCATGGGTGTTACAATCATCACAATGTAATCTAGATTATTGACTCTAGTGCAAGTGGGAGACTGAAGGAAATATGCCCTAGAGGCAATAATAAAGTTGTTAGTTATATTTCCCTATATCATGATAAATGTTTCTTATTCATGCTATAATTGTACTAACCGGAAACTTAGTACATGTGTGAATACATAGACAAGCAGAGTGTCACTAGTATGCCTCTACTTGACTATCTCATTAATCAAAGATGGTTAAGTTTCCTAGCCATGGAAAAAAGTTTTCATTTGATCAAAGGGGTCACATCATTAGAGAATGATGTGATTGACTTGACCCATTGTTAGCTTAGCACAATGATCCTTTAGTTTACTGCTATTGCTTTATCCATAACTTATACATGTTCCTATGACTATGAGATTATGCAACTTCCGAATACCGGAGGAACACTTAGTGTGCTATCAAATGTCACAACGTAACTGGGTGACTATAAAGATGCTCTACAGGTGTCTCCGATGGTGTTTGTTGAGTTGGCATAGATCGAGATTAGGATTTGTCACTTCGTGTATCGGAAAGGTATCTCCGGGCCCCCTCGGTAATGCACATCACTATAAGCCTTGCAAGCAATGTGACTAATGGGTTAGTTACAGGATGTTGCAATACGGAATGAGTAAAGAGACTTGCTGGTAACGAGATTAAACTATGTATTGAGATACCGACGGTCGAATCTCGGACAAGTAACATACCGATGACAAAGGGAACAATGTATGTTGTTATGCGGTTTGACCGATAAAGATCTTCGTAGAATATGTAGGAACCAATATGAGCATCTAGGTTCCGCTATTGGTTATTGACCGGAGATGAGTCTCAGTCATGTCTACATAGTTCTCGAACCCGTAGGGTCCGCACGCTTAACGTTCGGTGACGATCGGTAGTATGAGTTTATGTGTTTTGATGTACCAAAGATTGTTCGGAGTCCCGGATGTGATCACGGGCATGAGGAGGAGTCTCAAAATGGTTGAGACATAAAGATCGATATATTGGAAGCCTATGTTTGGACATCGGAATGGTTCCGGGTGAGTTCGGGAATATACCGGAGTACCGGGAGGTTACCCGACCCCCCCGGGAAGTATATGGGCCTTATTGGGCCATAGTGGGAGAGAGGAGAAGGGAGCCTAGGTGGGGGCGCCCCCCAAGCCCAATCCGAATTGGGTGGGGGCTGGCCCCCCCTTTCCTGTCCCCCTCTCACCCCCTTCCTTCCTCTCCTAATCCAACTAGGGAAAGGGGGGAATCCTACTCCCAGTGGGAGTAGGACTCCCTTGGGCGCGCCATAGAGGGCCGGCCCCTCCCCCTCCTCCACTCCTTTATATACAGGGGAAGGGGGCACCCCATAGACACACAAGTTGACAGTTTTCTTAGCCGTGTGCGGTGCCCCCCTCCACCATAATCCACCTCGGTTATATCATTGCAGTGCTTAGGCGAAGCACTGTTCCAGTAGCTTCATCATCACCGTCATCATGCCGTCGTGCTGACGAAACTCTCCCTCGACACTTAGCTAGATCTACAATTCGTGGGACGTCTTCGAGCTGAACGTGTGCTGATCGCGGAGGTGTCATACCTTTAGTGCTAGGATCGGTCGGATTGTGAAGACGTTCGACTACATCAACCGCGTTGTCATAACGCTTCTGAAAAGGATCGAGAAGTGGAGTCTAGAGGGGTGAATAGACTTTAATTAAGAAAAGTTACAATTTTTAATTTCTTTAGGTCTAAGTAGAGTTTTGGCACAAGTTTAAACATTCACAATACATATCAAGCAAGCATGACAAGAGTATATGAGCAGCGGAAAGTAAAGCATGCAAGTTGCCAGAATGTAAAGGGATGGGATTAGAGTGTGCAAACGCAATTAGAGACACGAAGATTTTTGGCGCGGTTCCGATAGGTGGTGCTATTGTACATCCACGTTGATGGAGACTTCAACCCACGAAGGTTAACGGTTGCAGAGTCCACGGAGGGCTCCACCCACAAAGGGTCCACGAAGAAGCAACCTTGTCTATCCCACCATGGACATCGCCCATGAAGGACTTTACTCACTCGGGTAGATCTTCACGAAGTAGGCGGTCTCCTTGCCCTTACAAACTCCTTGGTTCAACTCCACAATCTTGACGGAGGCTCCCAAGTGACACCTAGCCAATCTAGGAGACACCACTCTCCAAGATGTAACAAATGGTGTGTTGATGATGAACTCCTTGCTCTTGTGCTTCAAATGATAGTCTCCCCAACACTCAACTCTCTCTCACATGATTTGGATTTGGTAGAAAAGAGATTTGAGTGGAAAGCAACTTGCGGAAGGCTAGAGATCAAGATTTATGTGGTTGGAATGGAATATCTTGACCTCAACACAAGTGTAGGTGGTTCTATCTCAGAAAATGTATGTTGGAAGTGTAGGCATGTTCTGATGGCTCTCTCTACAAATGAAGAGTGAGTGGACGGGTATAAATAGCCTCCACACAAAATCTAACCGTTACACACAAATCACCAAACTTGGTGGGACCGAATCTTGAAACTCGGTCAGACCGATTTAGTTCAAAATGGGACTGTTAGGCATTTCGGTGGGACCGATATAATTGACTCGGTGGGACCGATGTGCTAGGGTTAGGGTAAAGCCTCATCTCGGTTTGACCGATTACACAAACTCGGTGGGACCGATTTGGGTAATAAGCAAAAGAGAGAGTTAGCCAAGCAAACTCGGTGGGACCGATTGCATACCTCGGTGGGATCGAGATTATTGCAATAGGCAACAGAGAGTTTGCAAGCCCATCTCGGTGAGACCGAATTGATTAGGGTTTCTGGCAGTGGCTATGCCAAGAGAACTCGGTGGCGCCGGATAGAAAGTTTCGGTGGGGACGATTTTGACTTTTGGTTTGGGACATATGTGGATATGAGAAAGTGGTGGAGGGTTTTGGAGCATATCACTAAGCACTTTGAGAAAGCAAGCCATTGAGCAACACCTCATCCCCTCTCAATAGTATTGGCTTTCCTATGGACACAATGTGATCTTGGATCACTAAAATAAAATGTAGAGTCTTGAGCTTTGAGCTTGAGCCAATCCTTTGTCCTCGGCATCTTGAAGGGGTTCCACATCCTCTAGTCCATGCCACTCCATTGTTGAACTTATATGAAACATACTAGGTAGAAGCATTAGTCCAACAAGAGATATGTTGACATTAATTACCAAAATCACCCAGGGAGCACTTGTGCTTTCAATCTCCCCCTTTTTGGTAATTGATGACAACATACATCAAAGCTTTAGATAAAGATATAGAGAATAACAAGTAAAGCTTTGGAAAGAAATGTAACATGCATAGGCTCACCTACATGTATGCAATCATGTAAATATGGAATATAGGAGCATGTGAATGCATAAGCATGAGTGAGTAAGAAATGTGTTACATGTATCTTGGCTATATGCATCAGAGCAAATGATGTGAATATAGGAAATGTACGTTCATGCTCATGAGTCCTTCTTGCAAACAGTATGGACATCAGCAAGAAATCCTCATACACATGACTGTGATGCATATACTTACCTTGTGGTCTTGAGTTGGCTTAGGAAGGAATGAACCTGAGTAAACAAGGTTAGATAACATAGATACACCTACTAGCCGGAGCGAACAAAAGAAACCACAAGAGTACCAAGACTGGGATGACATGTAGAGAGTGAGTACTGAGTACCCCATTGGATATAGACATGTCCCCAAAGGTAAAGATGTGTAATGAATTCAAGGATTTCCTTCCCTTAGAAGTCTTGCTCCCCCTGAATCTAGCATAGGATATTGGGAGAAGATAGGGAACAGAAAATCAGAGCGAAGGAAAGAAACAGAGCTAATGCAAATAATCAAATATGAACATGTCTTCCGCTCTTAAAGACATGTGACTTATCTCCTCTGGAATACCAAGCATCTGGGGTTTCTTACACTCTCCCCCTGAGTATTCTCTCCCCCTATAGAAATGATTAAGCTTAAGCTTTGATGTGATCTCTCTCTCCCCCTTTGACATCAATTTCCAAGAAGGGCTCTTCTGGATTGTTATTACAAATGGGTTCGATCCTTGAGTCACAATGCAAAGTAGCAAGTCGAATGTGATGCTTGTAGAGGAAAAGAAACATTGAGTGGAGCTGGAGCAAAAAGAATGCAGGAATCAAGTGGCAAGCTGTCTTTCCTGTAGTGAAATCGGTGGCACCGAGTTGTGTACTTCGGTGGCGCCGAAAGAATTCGGTTGGACCGAAGGAAACAAATCAGTGTGACCGAGTCCATCACAGAGAAAACACTTGTCACCTCAGCTCACTAGGCAATTTAGATCTCACAAGGATTTGCAGGGAATTAGCTGAAAGATTTGCAATGAATTGGATGCAGGGAATGCAGAACACAAATAATCAGAAAGGAAATCTAGATGAAGTTTTTTTCTGAAAGGGGAAATAAATATGCATGAGACAAATGCAAGAGCACAGAGAAACACAAGAGAACTTCATCTAGAATTGGTCGGCGACAAATTCACCTATGTTAGAGTATATTGACTTAGGAGTCAAGTGAGGACACTTGATCATAGGTCATACTCATTGTTTAAGCTCAAAATTGGGTTACCATTTTTCATTTAAGCACCTTGATGTATTCACATCTTGTTGAGTTGCTTTGATCCGTGTCTTGGAGTAAAGCTTCTCTAAGATGGAATAACAAACCTTGGGTGGTGGTGTTGATCTTGATCACGTAGTTGAACTTGTGTTGGTTGCTCAAGGTTGATGTCGCTCATCAAGAGTTGGGAGCACCACTTGGAATTTTAGTTCATCTTCCTACATGCGTTAGCTTTGCAAGGAAGAGCACTTGTATATCCAAGATGACAATCATAAAACTTAATGTAGAATTTTGTCAAAGGATATGTTTGAAGGGTTTCATGCTTCCTTGACTTCAACGACCATTGTGTAGAGACTTGGTGATGTAGAAATTGCTCAAGATATGAGTGAGTTGCAATCTCATGGATTTAGATTCATCCAAGTACCTACAAGGGTTAGATAGCATGCAAGGGTGCAAATATATCCAAGACATATAAATAGCAACATGAAAGAAATATCAAGGATTAGTCAAAGGCTCGTGCCTTGCATGTATCCAAATGGAGTTTCTATTCCAAGTTTGAAGCTTCGATGATGTTCAATTCTCCTCTCAAATGGCAAAAGACTTTCTCATCAAGCGGTTTGATGAATATATCTGCCAATTGCTTATTGGTACGAACATGCCTAAGATCAATGTCCCCTTTGGCAACGTGATCTCGAATGAAATGACGACGAACTTCAATATGCTTAGTTTGAGAATGTTGCACATGATTGTGAGAAATCTTAATAGCACTTTCATTGTCACAAAGCAATGGAACATGTTTCACATATATCCCATAATCTTTAAGAGTTTGGGTCATCCAAAGTAATTGAGCACAACATGAACCAGCGGCAATGTATTCCGCTTCGGTGGTGGATAAGGATATCAAGTTTTGTTTCTTGGGAGACCAAGATGATAACCCACAAGTATAGGGGATCGCAACAGTTTTTGAGGGTAGAGTACTCAACCCAAATTTATTGATTCGACACAAGGGGAGCCAAAGAATATTCTCAAGTATTAGCAGCTGAGTTGTCAATTCAACCACACCTGGAAACTTAATATATGCAGCAAGTGTTTAGTAGCAAAGTAATATGATAGCAGTGGTAACGGTAGCAAAAGTAATGTTTTTGGTATTTTGTAGTGATTGTAACAATAGCAACAGAAAATTAAATAAGCGAAGAACAATATATGGAAAGCTCGTAGGTAATGGATCGGTGATAGAGAATTATGCCGGATGTGGTTCATCATGTAACAGTCATAACCTAGGGTGACATAGAACTAGCTCCAATTCATCAATGTAATGTAGGCATGTATTCCGAATATAGTCATACATGCTTATGGAAAAGAACTTGCATGACATCTTTTGTCCTACCATCCCGTGGCAGCGGGGTCCTAATAGAAACTAAGGGATATTAAGGCCTCCTTTTAATAGAGTACCGGAACAAAGCATTAACACATAGTGAATACATGAACTCCTCAAACTACGGTCATCACCGGAAGTGGTCCCGATTATTGTCACTTGCAAGATAGGATCAAGAACTCTCATATATTCATGAAAACATAATAGGTTCAGAGCTAAAATCATGGCACTCGGGCCCTAGTGACAAGCATTAAGGATAGCAAAGTCATAGCAACATCAATCTCAGAACATAGTGGATACTAGGGATCAAACCCTAACAAAACTAACTCGATTACATGATAAATCTCATCCAAACCCATCACCGTCCAGCAAGCCTACGATGGAATTACTCACGCACGGCGGTGAGCATCATGAAATTGGTGATGGAGGATGGTTGATGATGACGATGGCGACGGATTCCCCTCCCCGGAGCCCCGAACGGACTCCAGATCAGCCCTCCCGGGAGAGTTTAGGGCTTGGCGGCGGCTTCGTATCGTAAAACATGCTGGTCCTTCTCCTTGATTTTTCTCTCTCCGAATACAAATATATAGAGTTGGAGTTGAGGTCGGAGGAGCTCCAGGGGGGCCATGAGGTAGGGGGCGCGCCCAGGAGGGATGGCGCGCCCCCCACCCTCGTGGCTAGAGTGTGGGCCCCCTAGTCTTGATCTTTTACTAGTATTAGTCTCCGTGAAGTTTCAGGTCATTCCGAGAACTTTTGTTTCTGCACATAAATAACAACATGGCAATTCTGCTGAAAACAGTGTCAGTCCGGGTTAGTTCCATTCAAATCATGCAATTTAGAGTCCAAAACAAGGGCAAAAGTGTTTGGAAAAGTAGATATGAAGAAGACGTATCAACTCCCCCAAGCTTAAACCTTTGCTTATCCTCAAGAAATTCAGTTGACAAACTGAAAGTGATAAAGAAAAACTTTTACAAACTCTGTTTGCTCTTGTTGTTGTAAATATGTAAAGCCAACATTCAAGTTTTCAGCAAAGATTATAAACTAACCATATTCACAATAACACTTAGGTCTCATGTTTACTCAATCAATGGCATAACCAACTAGCGAGCAATAATAATGAATCTCGGGTGACAACACTTTCCCAAAACAATCATAATATGATATAACAAGATGGTATCTCGCTAGCCCTTTCTGAGACCGCAAAACATAAATGCAGAGCACCTTTAAAGATCAAGGACTGAGTAGACATTGTAATTCATGGTAAAAGAGATCCAGTCAAGTCATACTCAATGTAAACTAATCAGTAATGAATGCAAATGACAGAGGTGCTCTCCAGCGGGTGCTTTTTAATAAGAAGAGGATCACTCAGCATAAAAGTAAATAGATAGGCCCTTCGTAGAGGGAAGCAGGGATTTGTAGAGGTGCCGGAGCTCGGTTTTGAAATAGAGATGAATAACATTTTGAGCGGTACACTTTCATTGTCAACATAACAACCAAGAGATGGCGATATCTTCCATGCTACACACATTATAGGCGGTTCCCAAACAGAATGGTAAAGTTTATACTCCCCCTCCACCAACAAGCATCAATCCATGGCTTGCTCGAAACAACGAGTGCCTCCAACTAACAAGAGTCCCAGGGGGATTTTTTTTTGCAATTATTTTGATTTGATTTGCATAAAGCATGGGACTAGGCATCCCGGTGACCAGCCATTTTCTCGTGAGTGAGGAGGGGAGTCCACTCCTCTTAAGAATAACCCGCCTAACATGGAAGATATGGACAGCCCTAGTTGATACATGAGCTATTCGAGCATACAAAACAGGATATTTATTTGAAGGTTTAGAGTTTGGCACATACAAATTTACTTGGAACGGCAGGTAGATACCGCATATAGGAAGGTATAGTGGACTCATATGGCATAACTTTGGGGTTTATGGAGTTGGATGCACAAGCAGTATTACCGCTTAGTACAAGTGAAGGCTAGCAAAAGACTGGGAAGCGACCAACTAGAGAGTGACAACAGCCATGAACATGCATTAAAGTTAATGAACATTGAGTGCAAGCATGAGTAGGATATAATCCACCATGAACATAAATATCGTGAAGGCTGTGTTGATTTTGTTTCAACTACATGCATGAACATGTGCCAAGTCAAGTCACTTAAATCATTCAGAGGAGGATACCACCCTATCATACCACATCACAACCATTTGAATAGCATGTTGGCACGCAAGGTAAACCATTATAAGCTCCTAGCTAATTAAGCATGGCATAAGAAACTATGATCTCTAATTGTCATAGCAAACATGTTTATTCATAATAGGCTGAATCGGGAATGATGAACTAATCATATTTACAAAAACAAGAGAGGTAGAGTTCATACCAGCTTCTCCCATCTCAATCAGTTCATCATATATTGTCATAATTGCCCTTCACTTGCACGACCGAACGATGTGGATAATAATAATAGTGCACGTGCATTGGACTAAGCTGGAATCTGCAAGCATTCAGTAGACAGGAGAAGACAAGGCAATATGGGCTCTTTTGTCAGATCAACAATAATGCATATAAGGGCCACTTCAACAATTTAATCATGATCTTCTCCTATCGACCCCCAAAGAAAAGAAAAGAAATAAAATTATATACACGGGAAAGCTCCCAACAAGCAAAAGAAGAACAAGAAATCTTTTTGGGTTTTGTTTTTAATTACTACTACAAGCATGGAAAGTAAACTAATTAAAATCTACAACTAATTTTTTTTTGTTTTTCTTAAGGTTTATTAAACACACAAGAAGAAATCAATAAAAAGGAAATAAACTAGCATGGATAATACAAGTGAAAAAGTATGAGCACCGACATCTAGCAATGTGTGTCTGAACATGAATGTAATGTCGGTGAGAAATACGTACTCCCCCAAGCTTAGGCTTTTGGCCTAAGTTGGTCTATGGCCACGGCTGGCCTGTCGGATATCCAAAGTAATAGTTGGGGTTGTACTGTGATGCAGCAGTCATTGCATCGTGGGCTGCAGCTTGGAGGCGAGCTATCTCAGCTCTCCTCTTATACTCTTCCGCCTCCTCTCTGGTTATAAAATATCTCCCTTTTGCCTCCTCACAAAGGAACTAGTGAGATAGTGGTACTGACGACACTTTTCTGCCTCGAAGCTCACAAGATCAGCATTACGCAAATATACGTTAAATTCTTCCTTAATTCCTGCTCGATCCATGAAGTCCTTTGAAGGCCATTCACAAGGCCGCATTGTAGCGTCCCTTGGTGGCTCATCATCAGCATCACGCATTGCAAGCTCGGGTCCTTGTTTCCTTGAAGAACCACCTTGGTACATTTTCCTAAACATATTTCTTCCTTTGAAAAATTTCTGAAATTTTTAGTAACTTCAAATAAAAGTAAACCAAACTCAACAAAATTGATAGCAACTACTCCTACAAGTGCCTAGAGCCTATATCATGCATTAGAACTACTTGGAACCATATAAATTTGACATGCAATCTCAAGAACATGGTCATCTAGGCAGCAAAAATTTGCAATAAATAAAGCACTAGAACAAAAACTAATTGGACCAATGGAGGAGTCACATACCAAGGAACAATCCCCCAAAGCAGTTTTGTGAGAGGTGCTTTGAGCAAGGAGATCGAGAATCGCAGCAAAATGAGCTAGAACTCGTGCTTGAGCTGGATAATGGTGTTTGTGGGAGGAAGAAGGAGTGTGTGGGTGCAGGAATAAGTGGAGGAGGGCCACCGTTGGCCCACGAGGCAGGGGGCGTGCCCAGGGGGGGTAGGGCGCGCCCTTCACCCTCGTGGCCAGGTGGATGCCCCCCTGTTGTGTTCTCAGTGCCAAATATTCTCAAATATTCCAGAAAAAAATCATATTTAAATTTCATGGCATTTGGAGAACTTTTATTTTCGGGGTATTTTTATATTACACGTATAATTTAGATAATAGACAGAAAATACTATTTTTACTTTATTTAATATAAATAACAGAAAGTAAAAGGAGGGCACAGAAGGTTGTGCTTTCTAACTTCATCCATCTCATGATCATCAAAAGGAATCCATTAACAAGGTTGATCAAGTCTTGTTAACAAACTCATTCCGAATAACATGGAACCGGAGAATTTTCGAATAACACTAGGTTACCTCAATGGGGATATGCACATCCCCAACAATAAGAATATCATATTCCTTCTTGACAGTAGGAAGAGGAAATTCAAAACCTCCAAAAATAATCGATGGAATTTTTCCAATAGAATTGATACTGTGGACTTGAGGTTGTTTCCTCAGAAAGTGTACCGTATGCTCATTACCATTAACATGAAAAGTGACATTGCCTTTGTTGCAATCAATAACAGCCCCTGCAGTATTCAAAAAGGGTCTTCCAAGAATAATAGACATACTATCGTCCTCGGGAATATCAAGAATAACAAAGACCGTTAAAATAGTAACATTTGCAACCACAACAGGCACACCCTCACAAATACCGACAGGTATAGCAGTTGATTTATCAGCCATTTGCAAAGATATTTCAGTAGGTGTCAACTTATTCAAATCAAGTCTACGATATAAAGAGAGAGGCATAACACTAACACCGGCTCCAAGATCACATAAAGCAGTTCTAACATAGTTTCTTTTAATGGGGCATGGTATAGTTGGTACTCCTGGATCTCCTAGTTTCTTAGGTATTCCACCCTTAAAAGTGTAATTAGCAAGCATGGTGGAAATTTCAGCTTTCTGTATCTTTCTTTTATTAGTAACAATTTCTTTCATGTACTTATCATAAGGATTCATTTTGAGCATATCAGTTAATCACATACACAAAAGATAGGTCTAATCATTTCAGCAAAGCGCTTAAAATCCTCATCATCCTTTTTCTTGGATGGCTTAGGAGGAAAAGGCATGGGTTTCTGAACCCAAGGCTCTCTTTCCTTACCATGTTTCCTAGCAACAAAGTCTTTCTTATCATAACGTTGATTCTTTGATTGTGGGTTATCAAGATCAACATCAGGTTCAATCTCTACATCATTTTCATTACTAGGTTGACCATCAATATGAACATTATCATTAACATTTTCACTAGTTTCATGTTCATTAGCAGATTGTGTTTCAGCATCAGAAATAGAGATATCATTTGGATTCTCAGGTGTTTCAATAACAGGTTAACTAGAAGCATGCAAAGTCCTATCATTTTACTTTTTCTTCCTTTTAGAAGGACTAGGTGCATCTATATTATTTCTCTGAGAATCTTGCTCAATTCTCTTAGGGTGGCCTTCAGGATACAAAGGTTCCTGAGTCATTTTACCAGTTCTAGTAGACACTCTAACAGCATAGTCCTTATTCTTACTATTCAATTCATTGAGAAAATCATTTTGAGCTTTAAGTACTTGTTCTACTTGAGTGGTAACCATAGAATCATGTTTACTTATAAGTTTAATTTCACCTTTGACATTAGCCATATAATCACCCAAGTGTTCAAGCATATCAGCATTGCGTTTTAATTCAATAGGCGGTAAATTAAGACCATGTGTTTCTTCAATAGGCGGTAAATTAAGACCATGTATTTCTTCAATTGGAGGTAAATTCTTAACATCTTCAGCTTTAATACCCTTTTCTTTCATGGATTTATTTGCCTCTTGCATATCTTCAGGACTGAGAAATAGAACACCCCTTTTCTTCGGAGTTGGTTTAGGAATAGGCTCAGGAGATGGCTCAGGAAGTGTCCAATTATTTTCATTTGTCGACATATTATTCAATAAAATCTCAGCTTCATCCGGTGTTCTTTCCCTGAAAACAGAACCAGCACAACTATCCAGGTAATCTCTGGAAGCATCGGTTAGTCCATTATAAAAGATATCAAGTATTTCATTTTTCTTAAGAGGATGATCAGGAAAATCATTAAGTAATTGGAGAAGCCTCCCCCAAGCTTGTTGGAGACTCGCTTCTTCAATTTGCACAAAATTATATATATATCCCTTAAGGCAGCTTGTTTCTTATGAGCCGGGAAATATTTAGCAGAGAAGTAATAGACCATATCCTGGGGACCACGCACACAACCAGGATCAAGAGAATTAACCATATCTTAGCATCACCCTTTAATGAGAACAGAAATATTTTAAGGATATAAAAGTAGCGAGTTCTCTCATCATTAGTGAACAGGGTGGTTATATCAGTTAATTTAGTAAGATGTGCCACAACAGTTTCAGATTCATAGCTATAAAAAGGATCAGATTCAACCAAAGTAATTATCTCAGGATCAATAGAGAATTCAAAATCTTTATCAGTAACAAAGATAGGTGAAGTAGCATAAGCAGGATCATATTTCATTCTAGCATTCAAAGTTTTTTGTTTAAGCTTAGCTAATAATTTCTTAAGATCACTTCTATCATTGCAAGCAAGAAAGTCTCTTTTAGTTTCTTCATCCATAACATAGCTCAGGCACAACAGATAATTCATATTTATTAGGAGAGCCTTCATAATCACTTTCATCAGTAATATCGGTTTCAATAATTTCATTCTCTCTAGCCCTAGCGAGTTGTTCATCAAGAAATTCACCGAGTGGCACAGTAGTATCATGCATAGAAGTAGTTTCATCATAAGTATCATGCATAGCAGAAGTGGCATCATCAATAATATGCGACATATCAGAATTAATAGCAGAAGCGGGTTTAGGTGTCGCAAGCTTACTCAAAACAGAAGGTGAATCAAGTGCAGAGCTAGATGGCAGTTCCTTACCACCCCTCGTAGTTGAGGGATAAATCTTGGTTCTTGGATCTCTCAAGTTCTTCATAATGATAAGCAGATATAAATCCCAAGTGACTCAAAGAATAGAGCTATGCTCCCCGGCAACGGCGCCAGAAAATAGTCTTGATAACCCACAAGTATAGGGGATCACAACAGTTTTTGAGGGTAGAGTATTCAACCCAAATTTATTGATTCGACACAAGGGGAGCCAAAGAATATTCTCAAGTATTAGCAGCTGAGTTGTCAATTCAACCACACCTGGAAACTTAATATCTGCAGCAAGTGTTTAGTAGCAAAGTAATATGATAGCAGTGGTAACGGTAGCAAAAGTAATGTTTTTGGTATTTTGTAGTGATTGTAACAATAGCAACAGAAAAGTAAATAAGCGAAGAACAATATATGGAAAGCTCGTAGGCAATGGATCGGTGATAGAGAATTATGCCGGATGTGGTTCATCATGTAACAGTCATAACCTAGGGTGACATAGAACTAGCTCCAATTCATCAATGTAATGTAGGCATGCATTCCGAATATAGTCATACATGCTTATGGAAAATAACTTGCATGACATCTTTTGTCCTACCATCCCGTGGCAGCGGGGTCCTAGTAGAAACTAAGGGATATTAAGGCCTCCTTTTAATAGAGTACCAGAACAAAGCATTAACACATAGTGAATACATGAACTCCTCAAACTACGGTCATCACCAGAAGTGGTCCCGATTATTGTCACTTCGGGGTTGTCGGATCATAACACATAGTAGGTGACTATAGACTTGCAAGATAGGATCAAGAACTCTCATATATTCATGAAAACATAATAGGTTCAGATCTGAAATCATGGCACTCGGGCCCTAGTGACAAGCATTAAGCATAGCAAAGTCATAGCAACATCAATCTCAGAACATAGTGGATACTAGGGATCAAACCCTAACAAAACTAACTCGATTACATGATAAATCTCATCCAAACCCATCACCGTCCAGCAAGCCTACGATGGAATTACTCACGCACGGCGGTGAGCATCATGAAATTGGTGATGGAGGATGGTTGATGATGACGATGGCGACGGATTCCACTCTTTGGAGCCCCGAACGGACTCCGGGTCAACCCTCCCGAGAGAGTTTAGGGCTTGGCGGCGGCTTCATATCGTAAAATGCAATGAATCCTTCTCCTTGATTTTTTTTCTCTCCGAACATGAATATATAGAGTTGGAGTTGAGGTCGGAGGAGCTCCAGGGGGCCCACGAAGTAGGGGCGCGCCCAGGGGGGCAGGCGCGCCCCCCACCCTCGTGGCTAGGGTGTGGCCCCCCTGGTCTTGATCTTTTGCCAGTATTTTATATTATTTCCAAAAAAATAGTCTCCGTGAAGTTTCAGGTCATTTCGAGAACTTTTGTTTCTGCACATAAATAACACCATGGAAATTCTGCTGAAAATAGCGTCGGTCCGGGTTAGTTCCATTCAAATCATGCAAGTTAGAGTCGAAAACAAGGGCAAAAGTGTTTGGAAAGTAGATACGACGGAGGTGTATCACAAGACACAACAGATCTACCAAGAAATTGACAAGTACGCGAAGTGGACTTTCTATCAACCTTGTCTCCGGCATAGTACGAATCGGAGTAACCAACAAGATTGAAATAAGACCTCTTAGGATACCAAATGCCAAAATTTGGTGTGTGTATGAACTATCTCACTATCCTTTTCACAGCCTTACGATGACATTCTTTAGGATCCGCTTGATATTGTGCACACATGCACACACTGTCGGCATCCTGGGAACGGGGGTCCCCAGACTTGCCTGCCTACGGCCCGCGGCGCGGCTGAGCCAGTAGGCCGTACGGCCCATCTTCACCAACAAATCGCCCATGACCCTCGCGAGGCGGACGACGCAAGACCTCCTCTGGAGTGGCCTAGCTAGGCAGGCTCACGAGGAGCGGAGATATCAAGGCGAGGCGAACCTCATGAGGCTCTCGTGACATAAGCCGTGATGATCGACACCAGGCGGGCGCCAGCGCGCACAGCGTCCTTGTTTCCTCTTTGGTGCAAAGGGGGCAAGCGCAGCCGCGGAGTACAGAGGCCTCAGGCAAAAGTTGCCATTTTGGTGCAACAATACCAAGACCATGGACTGCAAGACGGAGGTCACCGTGGAGCCCAGAACAGTGTCACCACCAGAACTTTGTGCAGGCGAAGACTACTTTTGTTAGGATAGCTTGTACTAGTTGTCCCCCTTCAAATTAGCCCGCCATTGTTGGCTCCCTTCCCGCTCGATATTTGGGAAGAGGACCAGGGCCTCTATAAATAGGACTAGCCACCACCATGGTAGGGAGGGGAGCTCGACACATCATTTTAGCTCGAGAGACCACCCTCACACACGAGCTCATCGAGCACAAGAACGCCTTCACCTCAGGAGGCCATTCTTCCCTTGTATTGTTCATCATCAGCCCAATAGGCAATCCACCACCACCACACTAGAGTAGGGTATTACACCACAACGGTGGCCCAAACCAGTATAAACCCTGTGTCCTTCTGTGTTGTGAGTTCGTCGAGTTCGTCCGCAAGATCTTAGCGAGCTAGAGCGTAGATTGGTTGGAGGGAAAGACTTCGCGCGCACCCCAGTGTTCGAACCTTAAGGGTTTGCCGGAACCCCAACCTTGACATTTGGCGCGCCAGGTAGGGGTGCGCTGGAGCCTTTTCTCCGCCAATCAACTCTCCGACGTTCACCGGCTACGATGTCTGGTGACCCAAGAGCCGGATCCGACCGCTGGGCAGCCTGGCCGGCCCGGATGGCGCCGCCTGCCCATGAAGATCTCGATCCCCCACCCCAGGCGGCACGGGTGTCACCAAGCTCCGCTGGGCGAGGATAGCACGGCCAGGAATCATCCACCCTCACCCCGCGGCAAGCACGAGCCACGGCGAGAGCAGCGAGTCACGCCGCTGCAACGGCGCCGCACTCAAGGCGGGAGCAAGCGAACATGCGGGCGGCACTCATAGTGGCAAGGGAGCTGCTGCGATGCAGACTGATGGAGAGCGGCCGGGACATGCTGCTTGAGCGTGTTGCTGAGCTGCTGGACGCAGCAGCATCGGGAGCGCCACCCTTCAGCTATCGACTTCCCCCCAGGCCAATGCAAGGTCGCGTGGCGAGCCTCACCACATCTGCCCGCCGTCGACTACGCCCGGGGGCTTCACCAACATCAGCAGGGCTGGCGGCGTAGGGGGCTCCAATCCCCCCATGCCGCCCTCGAGAAGCACGAGCGCAAGCGCCACCCCCCATGGTCCCAGTCGGATGCCGTATTATCATCCCCATGATGCCATCATGGGCGGAGCAACATGGAGTGTGGGGCACCACAGCGAGATGTTCGGGGTGACGGCCCCGGAAGCCTATGTGCCCCGCATGATGGACCAAGGGTACACACTAGAGGACGACATCGGCTCATTCGTTGAAGAAGATTGGGGAGAAGGGGCGCTAGGAGTCGAAGCCTTCCATGAGCCAGCGAAGAACCCCAGCGATCGCGCTGGCGACGGCAACTACAGGGTACCGCTAACCTCTCAGGAACAGGCTTATGCTAACCATGGGCTACAGATGAATCAGTTTGCAGCACCGATCGACGACCCCGGCACGGCGGCGCCCGTCTCAACAAGGGAGACACGTTGGGGGCCGCCGAGAGGGAGCCAGGAGCGAGGCCCCTCCCCATGGCACGCGAAACCAGGGGACACCCGGAGGTAGGCCCTCTGCCGGGGTGGCTTCAACGACCCTTCCTCTGGCAGAGGACCCGTTGTCGCTGAGGGAACCGCTGGCGTCCTCTTTCCCTCCTTTGTGTTGTCCTGGTCTCCGGCCGGCTCAAAGGAGGTCAAGAGTGGCGCAAGGCGGGCCCTCGTCTGGCGATATGAAGCAAGGCCAGTACCTGTGAAGAAGGCCCGGTGCCTGTGAAGCTCGTCGTCCGTGACACTCTCACATAATAATGAGTTGGGGCTGTACACGCCCCGGAGTCTCAGGAGCGCCGGCCTCAGGCCTTGGGGCTCCCTCCCACGCCTAGTGGACAGCACTTAGCTCCGCGCTGGTGAGAAGACTTGAAGACCCGAAGACTAGACTAGGTGCCGGATGATGAAGCTACGTACCTAGGGTAGGGTCATAGACCTGACCTAGACATCCTCCCCTAGGACAGCGCCCTAAAGCCAGGATCATCCAAAGGGTACCATCATCCACTCGACCAGAAACGTTCCACTCAGAAGAACCGATGCCACTCGACCGTCACAGAAGTCACTCGACGGGCAGAAGAGCTAAAGCCACTCTACATATGCAACGGTCAAGCATTTACTTATAGACTTAATTGACATTTACAGCACTTTAATGTGGGCGTTACCAGTAACATTCTCTCTTTAATGTACCTTAAACCCTCTGTGTCGTGGGCAAGCTGGGGTCTTGGCACACTCTATATAAGCCACCCCCCTCCACAGGAACAAGGGTTCGCACCCCCTGTAACTCACACACATATAATCCAGTCGACCGCCTCCGGGCTCCGAGACGTAGGGCTATTACTTCCTCTGAGAAGGGCCTGAACTCGTAAAACTCGCGTGTACAACTCCTCCATAGCTAGGATCTTGCCTCTACAATCCTAACCCCCATTCTACTATCAGACTTAGAACCACGACAGTTGGCACCCACCCTGGGGCAGGTGTCTTAGTGACTTGTTGGAGAAGTTGTGATTTTCCCGATCCCCATCAACATGGTTTCAGGCGGAGGTTTGGCCGAGGGCCGCGAGATCCGTCTCAGCGCGCTCGTGTTCATCGCCGACGACTCCGCTTGGCTCCAAGAAGCGCCACTTGACGTCGAGGCGCTCCCCGTCCGCGAGGCAACGCACTTTCGTGCGTGCGTCCATGGCGTCCTCCTACGGCAGCCGTCGACTCAGTATCGGTCGGCTCCTATACTGACCTCCCTCCCTGCAGCCCGCCGGAGCAAGCGTTCCGGTCGATCGAGGCTTTAGCTGTGGGTGAGGCATGCGGTGGCTTGCCACTCGGCCACCCCCTAAGTCACGGCAATCGAGCCTGACGAAACTCTCTACGGCCTGTTCGACTGGCTCCATAGAGACTGCATCCGAGTGCGACAGCAGCGACCCCGCGGCAGAAGTTTTGATGGTCAATGGACCAGGTAGTCCTCCTGGCTTCACTCATGAAGACGGAGGCGACTGGGGCGGCGATCTGTCGCGTGTTCATGAAGAGTACCGCCCCGAACCCCTCTCTTCACAGTGGAGGGAAGAACTTCGCCGTCGGGACATGGATGCGCTTCACACTCCTATCGTTGGAGAAACCCCTAAGGCTCAGGCCTTGGAGGAGGTGCGCCTAGCCAACTTGGCTGAGCGCACTCGACTGGAGAACCTCCAGCGCGCACTCGACGAGCGTGCTCGGCAGCGTATCCCCGAGTCCAGTCGACACCAACTTTTTCCGCCTCCGACTCAGGTATACCAAACTCCGATCCAGAATCTCGCAGCTGCGGCCTGAATACCGGAGTCAATCCAACCTTCCCAGTCAGAAGCTGGTCGAGGTCTGGTGTAGATCCGGGCTTTGCTCCGTGTGGCGGGAGAGCAGAATACATCAGTATCTCAGTCGCAGAATAGGATCCCTAGCAGATCCGTGGTTGCAGGCACACTCCAGTCGGCTCACAGCCCAAGATCGCCCCCGAGGCGTGAAGGACGTGAGGACCGGCGAGATCAGTACAGAAACCGCGAGCAGTATGATCACCGACTCGATCACGATGATCGTCGTCGAGTGCCCACGCCTCCCCCAAGGAGTGGGTCATACGTGCCTCGACGGCATGATGACAGACGTCCTCACACTGGTGGGTGAAGGATTCCAGTCGACCCCAGGGAGCCGGGCTTTGATGCGAGATCTATTCTCGTTCAAGGTCTGGTCGATAGAAACAGAGCTCACAGAGAGGGTCACTGTCGGTGTCAAAACCGGCGGATCTCGGGTAGGGGGTCCCAAACTGTGCGTCTAGGATCGATGGTAACAGGAGGCAGGGGACACAATGTTTTACCCAGGTTCGGACCCTCTTGATGGAGGTAAAACCCTACGTCCTGCTTGATTAATATCGATGATATGGGTAGTACAAGAGTAGATCTACCACGAGATCGGAGAGGCTAAACCCTAAAAGCTAGCCTATGGTATGATTGTATCTCCCTTCTATCGACTAGCCTGGCCTTGGTTTATATAATGCACCAGAGGCCTAGGATAACAAGAGTCCTAGCCGAATACGCCGGTGGGGAGAAGTCCTTGTCTTGATCGCCAAGTCTTGTGGAATCTTCCTTGTATGCGGCAGCTGTCTGAACTGGCCCATGAGTATAGGGCCATGGGGGTCCTCGGCCCAATCTAACAGATCAGGAGATGACGTGGTGAGTACCCCCTAGTCCAGGACACCGTCAGTAGCCCCCTGAACCGGTCTTCAAGTTAGGGACACTCCTCGATTCTTACGAATTGTTCTTCATCTTCGGTCGTCGGTCTTGAAAACTGGTTCAACAAATCTTCTCATCTTCGATCTTGAGGATCGCCAAAATGCATTCAACGAGTTTACACGTCGGGTATCCGAGGAGCCCCTTTAAGTTTCCGGCCTTTATCAATGTCTTGTTATTTTATGCCACACCTCGGGTTTGAAGTTGTTCCCGGGAGGCAGTGTCCTCTTGCATCCGAGCTCTAACGCCGGACTACATTCGAGGTATCTTTTGCAGCCGAGCACCAATGTCGGACTGCTTCCGAGCTCTAACGCCGAAATGTATCCAAGCTCCAACACCGGACTGTGTTCAAGCTCCAACGCCGGACTATATCCAAGATGCCATAGATCATCTTGGTCCAAAAAAGTTGAAGGAGTTTAGCCGAGCTTAATGCTGGAAATGCCCTCTATGGAGCCAGCCACTAGCGCCCGAGCTTTATGCCGGACTGCTTCCGAGGTGGTGCACCACCCCGACTATGGGCCAATTTTTTGTCAATATTTTTTATTGGTGCAATTTATTCTCTACCGAGATATATAGCCAGTAGCCCTCAAGGTGTGTATCGGTCTAAAACCTGAGATGCACCTGAAGGATGACATAAGACCGCTGATCCCAGTAACCGTTGAGACTCAGGTTGATTTGCAAAATCAGCCTGAGGATCAAGTCCTAGCTCGGCAGAATACTTCGGGACACAAAAAGCGGCATGCTCAGTCCTCGAGACTCAGGTTGGGTGCGGCCGACCAACCTGAGGATCAAAATCTCCTCGGCAACTGTATTGCACTTAAAATTTTCAGCATTGAACAGGCAATGCAGTAGTCCCCGAGACACTGGTCGGGTGGCAACACCAGATCAGGGGATCGATGTGCCCCTTTAATATTTGTAAATAATAAGCCCGAAGCCCAGTAGCCCCCGAGCCTTAATGCGGGCACGGGTGGCCGAGTTAACGATCAATATCCGTAGTAAAATCACAAATTATGTGTAATGACTCTATGTATCCAAGTACTTTACATCATTAATGCTCGGATCCGCATTGTACAAAACTTTGTTGACCGACCATCGGCTTCCACCTCCCCGGCTAGTAGCCGAGGAGTGTTTGCCCTACTTTATAAAGCCTTTATGAGGGCAAAGATTTACGACAAACAAGGCAATCTGGCCATACGGTTTTATAAACAAAGGTACGCAGAGAGATATATTATATTACTGTTTAACATAAGAAATGTCTTCCAAAGAAAATAGTCCCGCTATCGGTTCCTTTCTTTGGGTTGTCATGCTAAGCATGATCATGAAACCTCAGCTCTAATGTAAGAGCAAAATATTGAGGATTTAGTTTGGGCGGCCAATTACTTGCCCCCGGTAGTGTTCGGCGACAGTCGAGGTCAAGCCGTAAACACTTCGGCCAATGTTATGAATGGCCCCTCATTTAACACAGTCATCAGATCGCTGACCAGTTTACGCTTATTGTGACAGTCAGTTTTTGGCTTTCTCCATTGAGGTGCTTAACCATGTGAGATGGAAGCACGATCGCAGTGGTTCTCCCTTTGCACACCTAGCCGAACGAAGCGGAACATAGGAGGCAAGCGCAGGAGCCGGGCAACCCAACTATTGACCGAAGACACAATTCGAAACCGATGCATATATAGCAATATCCGAGAATATTTTTGTCGAATCTCTAAAGGTGTCCGGCGTTGCACTGCGAGACTTGTGTTGAAAACACACAAATAGTTTAAAAGTGCCATAAGCTTGGAAAACCAAAAAACGTCAGTAAAAACTTGACGTCCGAACAAGATCAAGTGTTCGGTGCCAATCCAAAAATTGGGGGAAAAATTGTGCTTCTGTCGTGCATTAATATTACACATCCGATCTCAAGACTTCAAGCGGGTCAGACTACGGCTGCAGCCTCCTATCCCGAAGGCGGAGTGCTTCTCGTTAGACCAGTTTAGCGAACTAAACTTGAGCGGTCACTAGAGAGAAAATGGGTTATCTGGCTATTGACCACACACTCACGTCGAAAAAGGAGCGATAGAAAAAGACTTTGCAATGACCAAGAAGAAAACACATTTACTATAAAATAGCTCAGATAAATTTTAAGAGCCCCCGAGTGACTTGGGTAAAAGAATTTTATGTATAATGATTGTATATACCGAAGTACTTATATCATATCTCTGTTCAACCGAACTTTAAGCGCGTCTTAACCGACCGTTGTCTTCTCCCTCTTCGGTCAAGGACCGAAAAGTGTTATGTACTCCACCTATCGAGAATATCGACAGTGTTTCCGATAACCAGGCAACCGGGCCATAAGGCTATAACAGACAAAGCGCGCTCAGGGAACTTATGCTATATTACAGATGAAGTGTAAGAAGCATCTTCGAAGAAAATAGTACCCCCACCGATACCTTTCTTCGATGCTCATTATTGCTATGAGACTTGTGCAATAGATTTTTTGTGCTCATGAGTTCCGTTGTGTGCCGACCATCATTGAAAACAATAAGAGCGCTAGCTTTCGGCTTCACCCAGTCTGAGGTCCGGCTCAGATGACCCAATCGTGACAATCGCAGAGGTGCTCCCTTTACTCCCTAGCCGAACAATCGGGAACGTAGGGGTAAACACACGAGCGAGGCAACCCAGCTTGCAAATCGCTTAAGTCAATATGGTGCATATTGTGGCATAATACACGAACAAGGAACGACGCCGTACAAGTATAATCACATGCAAGAGGAAAAGCTTCATAAAGGAAGCCCCCAAGTAAACGGGGTATTTGAATATGTGTGTCACAAACAAAGTTGGGACAAGGAAAAAAATTTACAAGCAACTTTTTCCAAAAAAAGTATTATGCTTGGTTGAACCGAACACAAGTTAAAAATTAAAACTTTGAGCATGAAAGCGACTTAGCTGATTAATGTGTTCGGCATTGATGACGCGGTCCGAGCTTGATGCGGGACGAGGTTTCATCCCCCAAGCCGGTCCCAAGATGGCGGAGCGGATGGCTCGACACGCCGAAGTGGTGACATAGCACGGTCAATGCAGACCGGCAAAGTGACGCTGAAGTCCCCGGATCATTTTCCTGTGCACAAAAAATAGTGCAAACCGGAGATAATAGTAATAATAATTAAAAAAATCGTTGCACAATAAATAATTTATGCAAAGTGAGTAATAAAAGAAATATGGCCTGGCGCCAAAGTCAATGTCGATGCCAGGCGTCGGTGTGATGCGGTAAAGGCGTGGCAAAGCCTGAATTCATAGGTCGGTCCGAGTTTCGGATGCGGTATTCGCCGGACTATGTACGGAGACTGACCGAACCACCATGCGAACGTTGTTAATGCGGCCACCATTTGATAGATCTGGTTTATTTGTTGTAGCAATCCGAAGGAAGGTGATTCCCAAAATTGGGATTCGATCCGCACATGCCTGATGGGCGATAAAACGACGGCATGGCAATGCTGGCAAAGGTTGGCTCACCGAGGCAAAGCCCTCGGTCCAGCTAACGTGACGGAGCTGGTCGGCTAGTGACGCCGAAGTGTCCGGAGTAGGTTGATGAAGAGATGGCGAAGCCCCCGGTCCAGCCGAGATGTCGAAGCCTCGATGTCAGCTGATGAGTCGAAATAGGTCGGCGTGATGGACACCAGCTTGAAGAAGCAATAGTGCGGCCCTGCCGATGCAGGTCGTGACGTGGTCGATGCCGGCTTGATGAAGCGACCGTGCGGCGATGCTGGTATACCCACTCCGTGTAATCCGTGGGGCGGCGATGTTGGTGATGATTTATCCTTCGCGATCCCGGACTCTTGTTCGGCTTGCCGAGATGATGATCCGAAGAAGTTGAGCTCGGCTCAACAAAGTGACGACGTGTCTAGCGCAGGTCGGCAGCCGTGGAGCAATATTGCCAGACTGGTTTGACACCAGCATGATGTTGAAGATCATGTTAAAAATATCTTAAAGTTGGTGGGATGTGTTCAGGAACAAAACACAATACCCTATACAAAACTTTCTTAAAAAGGGATGTCCGAAATCCCGTTTATAAAAAAGACGAACTTGGGTCGGATTCGTTTTCGCGCAGAAAACAGATCCGAAAAGTGATGCACTAATCAGAAGGTTTCCGGAGTTTGTACGGTCAGATCGAGCTGAAATTTAGAGAGTGGTAGATATAGGAATTCCGCAACCGATCAACGGTTCGATGTTCCAAAGGATGTCCGAGCTAGAAGCTGGACACCACGCCCTAAACTCGTCCAGATCCCTGTTCAGATTTGACAGGGCTCCGGTATATCGTGGATTGCCAGAGATTCCTCCATCGGAACTCGACGAAATTTTTCAGGATTGTTGTAGACTCAATTCCGCACAATTTCACCGAAGAAATCGTCAAAAAGACACATGACTAGGCGGTGGCGGCGGACACAAGTTTGCTGTCCAGAAAAACAGCACGGTCGCCCGAGGGCAATGTTGACGTTGAGCCCCCGGGCTCCCTGGATGATTCCTCCATGATCTTGATAAATATCGGAGTTGATGTTTATAAAGGCCCTCATCCGAACATGACGATCGGAGGTAGGGTGCAGTCCTCGGTCGAGCCAAGGTGACCAGTCGAGCCGGCGACAAAGATGTTGGCGTCGCAGTTGACCTGCAGGCGAGCCATGATCCTTTAGCCGATCACACAGCGGAACTCTCAATGAAAGCACCAATGTCGGTGTCAAAACCGGCGGATCTCGCATAGGGGGTCCCAAACTGTGTGTCTAGGATCGATGGTAACAGGAGGCAGGGGACACAATGTTTTACCCAGGTTCGGGCCCACTTGATGGAGGTAAAACCCTCCGTCCTAATTGATTAATATCGATGATATGGGTAGTACAAGAGTAGATCTACCACGAGATCAGAGAGGCTAAACCCTAAAAGCTAGCCTATGGTATGATTGTCTCTCCCTTCTATCGACTAGCCTGGCCTCGGTTTATATAATGCACCAGAGGCCTAGGATAACAAGAGTCCTAGCCGAATACGCCGATGGGGAGAAGTCCTTGTATTGATCGCCAAGTCTTGTGGAATCTTCCTTGTATGCGGCAGCTGTCCGAACTGGCCCATGAGTATATGGCCATGGGGGTCCTCGGCCCAATCTAACAGATCGGGAGATGACGTGGTGAGTACCCCCTAGTCCAGGACACCGTCAGTCACGGCAGAGATTTCCCTACCAGCAGCAGGGTACATGTCTCGGGTCCAGAGTGCTTCAGCAGAGCCATCCGGGCTGCAGTGATTCCTCCCAACTTCAGGTTGGCGACTGGAGTCAGTAAGTTCACTGGCGAGTCCAAGCCTGACACTTGGCTTGAGGATTATCGAGTGGCTGTACAGATTGGTGGTGGCAACGATGAAGTGGCCATGAAGCACCTTCCTTTGATGTTGGAGGGCTCAGCCAGAGCGTGGCTGAATCAGTTAGTGCCTACTAGTATTTATACTTGGGAATATCTTGCCCGAGTATTTGTTAGAACTTTTGAAGGTACTTGCAAACGGCCAGCAGGGCTGACAAAATTGCAGTGTTGCGTTCAGAAACCGAATGAAACTTTGAGAGATTATATCCAGAGATGGATCACGTTGCACCACACGGTGGAGAATGTGTCGGATCACCAGGCAATCTGTGCCTTCAAAGAAGGTGTTAAGTATCGGGAGTTGAACCTGAAATTCGGTCGGACAGGAGATATGACTCTGACTTGGATGATGGAGATTGCCACCAAGTACGCCAATGGTGAAGAAGAAGACCGACTCCGGAGTGGCAAGCACAAAACAGTCGCCCACGAAACCGGAGGAGGGAACTCCAGTCGGAAGCAGAAGCGCAAGGCCGAGCTAGCCGCTCCTAGTGAAGCCTTAGCCGTGACTCAAGGAAAGTTCAAAGGGAAACCCAAAGGGTCGTGGAACCCCAAGAAAGTAAAAGATCAAGATGGAAATGATGTGCTAGATTTACCATGCCACATTCACACCAAAAAAGATGAAGAGTGTAATTTCATTTACCCGAAGCATACCACTCAACAGTGTCGACTCCTAATCCAGCAATTCCGAGAGAAACAGCCCAAGGAAAAGGAGAAGGAAGCGAACAAAGTTGAGGATGAGGAGGAGGACGATGATGGTTACCCCCACGTCAATTCCACTCTGATGATTTTCGCTGATGTTGAGAGTAAGAGTCGACTGAAAGTCATCAACAGAGAAGTGAACATGGTCGCTCCGGTGACACCCAGTTACTTGAAGTGGTCTCAAACTACCATTACATTCGACCAGTCCAATCACCCAGCGCACATAGCCACCCCTGGGAGGCAAGCGCTGGTGGTCGACCTAGTAGTCGAAGGCACTCGATTGACTAAGGTTCTGATGGATGGTGGCAGTGGTCTGAATATACTATATGCAGAGACATTGAAAGGAATGGGCATTCCGATGTCCAGACTCAGCGAAAGTAATATGAGTTTCCATGGAGTTATTCCTGGCAAGAAGGCTGCGTCACTCGGTCCGATCGCCCTTGATGTAGTTTTCGGTGATTCCAAGAATTACCACAAAGAAAAGTTGACATTTGAAGTTGTGGATTTCCAGAGTGCTTATCACTCTATTCTAGGCAAGCCAGCTTATGCACGTTTTATGGCTCGACCATGTTACGCGTACCTCAAATTGAAGATGCCTGGTCCTAGAGGGGTGATCACTATCACTGGCAGTCGAAAGAAGGCAGAAGAGTGCTTCCAGAAGGGCTCAAAGATCGCCGATGCACAGATGGCAGTAGTGGAGTTGCGGGAGTATCAAAAAATGCAGATCCGAGTGATTTGTTGCGAGCTAAGAAGCCTACCACAGATTCAGCATTCCAGTCGTCTGGTGAAACGAAGCCGATTCATATTCATCCAACGGATCCCAATGCTGCTCCGACTCACATTTCAACAACAGCCGACTCCAAATAGGAAGAAGCGCTCATCCAGTTCCTCCGTGAGAACTGGGACATCTTTGCATGGAAACCTTCTGACATGCCAGGTGTTCCCAGGGGACTGGTTGATCATCGTTCGTGAGTCGACCCAAAGGTGAAACCGGTCAAAGAACATCTTCGACGGTCCGTCGTACAGAAGAGGAAGGCAATCGGTGAAGAAGTGGCTCGGCTTCTGGGAGCTGAGTTTATCCGAGGGATTTACCACTTCGAGTGGTTAGCTAATGTTGTCATGGTCCCAAAGAAGGACGACTCACTTCGCATGTGCATCGACTTCAAACATATCAATCGGGCCTACCCGAAAGATCACTTTCCTCTCCCTCGCATCGACCAAATAGTCAACTCGACTGCGGGGTGTGAGCGTTTGTCCTTTTTGGACGCTTATTCCGGTTATCATCAGATCCGTCTGTATGGACCTGATGAGATAAAAACAGCTTTCATCACCCCATTTGGGTGCTTCTGTTATGTCACTATGCCATTCAGTTTGAAGAATGCTAGAGCCACATTCATGCGGATGATTCAGAAGTGCTTGCTCACTTAAATCAGTCAGAATGTGGAAGTATACATGGATGACATTGTGGTCAAGTCACGAAAAGGTTCCGACCTACTGGATGACCTTGCTGAAACCTTTGCCAACCTCAGAAGGTATGATATCAAGCTCAATCCATCAAAGTGCATGTTTGGAGTTCCAGGCGGAAAATTACTTGGTTTTCTCATTTCTGAACGAGGGATCGACGCTAACCCAGAGAAAGTGGGTGCCATACTCCGGATGAAACGCCCTGTGCGTGTGCATGATGTCCAGAAGCTTACTGGTTGTTTGGCCGCCCTAAGTCGATTCATTTCTCGCCTCAGTGAAAAGGCACTACCTCTTTACCGACTGATGAAGAAGTCTGATAAGTTCGAGTGGACTCCTGAAGCTGATGCAGCATTTGCAGAGCTCAAAGACCTGCTTTCCACCCAGCCGGTGCTTGCTGCTCCAATCAGCCTTTACTGCTTTACATTGCAGCCACTGGACAAGTCGTCAGTACATTACTTACGGTTGAACAGGAAGAAGAAGGAAAAGCCTACAAAGTTCAGCGCCCAGTATACTATGTCTCTGAAGTTTTGACTCCATCAAAGCAAAGATATTCACATTATCAGAAACTTGTTTATGGAATTTATATGACCACAAAGAAGGTTGCACATTACTTCCCTGATCACTCCATTACAGTCGTCAGCGACGCTCCATTATCAGAGATTCTGAACAATAGAGATGCAACTGGTCAAGTGGCAAAGTGGGCGATTGAACTCCTTCCCTTAGATATCAAGTTTGAGGCAAAGAAAGATATCAAGTCCCAAGCAATAGCGGATTTCCTCGCCGAATGGATTGAACAATAACTGCCGATTCAAGTTCACTCGGAGCACTGGACCATGTTCTTTGATGATTCCAAGATGCTGAATGGTTCCGGTGCTGGGTTGGTACTGGTATCCCCCCGAGGAGACAAGCTCAGATATGTCCTCCAGATTCACTTTGATTCCTCCAATAACGAAGCAGAATATGAAGCACTCTTGTATGGGTTGCGTATGGCCATCTCACTCGGCGTCCGTCGCCTCGTGGTCTATGGCAACTCAGATTTGGTAGTTAATCAAGTGATGAAGGAGTGGGACGTCAAAAGCCTAGCCATGACTGGTTACTGCAACGCGGTGAGGAAGTTGGAAAATAAGTTTGAGGGGTTAGAGCTCCATCATATACCCCGACTGAAAAATCAAGCAGCAGATGATTTAGCAAAGATAGGCTCCAAGAAATAAGCTATTCCCAGTAATGTGTTCTTGGAGCATATTCATGCACCTTCAGTTCAAGAAGATCCCTTCGCTGAAGAGCCCCCGCAGCCTAAGAGTGCCACAGATCCAACTGAAGTCTAGGTCCCAGCCGTGGTCGACTTGATCATGGAGGTGTTAGTCATCACTCCTGACTGGACGGTGCCATTCATTGCATATATCCTTAGGAAAGAGCTCCCAGAGGATGAAGAAGAGGCTCGATAGATCGTCCGTCGATCCAAGGCCTTTAATGTAATAAGAGGACAACTGTTCAGAGAAAGTGCAACTGGGGTCAGCCAGAAATGCATAACACCAGAAGAAGGCCGAGTGATCCTCCACGACGTCCATTCGGGGACCTGTGGTCACCATGCGTCCTCTCGGACCATTGTGGCTAAAGCATACCGAGCTGGATTTTATTGGCCACGAGCAAATGAAATGGTGAAAGATATAGTCGACAGATGTGAAGGCTGCCAGTTCTACTCCAATATGTCACACAAACCTGCATCAGCCCTGAAGACCATTCCACTCGTCTGGCCCTTTGTTGTTTGGGGATTGGACATGGTTGGTCCACTGAGGACTGGTAGGAGTGGCTTCACTCATGTGCTTGTAGCAGTCGACAAGTTTACCAAATGGATCGAAGCCAAGCCTACTAAGAATCTTGAAGCTAGTACTGCTGTCAGCTTCATCAGAGAGTTGATATTCAGATATGGGGTTCCGCACCGCATCATCACTGACAACGGATCAAACTTCGATTCTGATGAGTTCAGAACCTTCTGCGCCTCACAAGGCACACGAGTCAACTATGCTTCAGTTGCCCATCCCCAGTCGAATGGGCAAGCAGAAAGAGCAAATGGCCTGATTCTCAAAGGACTGAAACCCCGACTGATGCAAGATCTCAAGCACGCAGCGGGCGCCTGGGTTGATGAACTTCCATTAGTTCTTTGGGGTTGAGGACAACTCCCAATCGGTCGACTGGCCGAACTCCATTTTTCTTGGTCTATGGGGCTGAAGCTGTTCTACCGAGTGACTTGCTTCATAATGCACCACGATTTGAGCTCTTCTCTGAAGATGAAGTAGAACAAGCTCGGCAAGACGCAGTCGACCTCCTAGAGGAGGAAAGAGAGATGGCCTTGATCTGGTCGACCATTTATCAGCAAGACTTGCGTCGATTCCACGCTAGACACATGAAGGGTCGAGCCTTTCAAGAGGATGACTTGGTTCTTCGAGTGGATCAGCAGAAACCACACAAGATCGCCCTGGCTTGGGAAGGTCCCTTCATTGTCACCAGAGTGCTCCATAATGGAGCATACCACCTTTACGATGTCGAGCATAAGAAGGACGAGCCACGGGCTTGGAATGCGGAGCTGCTCTGCCCCTTTTATACTTAAGTACTCGTTCGAATAAAATGTAATAAGAAATACCTTTGTAATTTGTTTACCAAAGACAAGAGCTTTACAGTCCTCTTGAATGATTGTTGTTGCTTTTATTTGCGTCTGAAATCCCCCAATGGGTGACTTAGCTACGAATCCGTTTCGCCTAAGTTCAAAAGAAAATCCTACCGAGTGGTGAGAAATCCTCTCACTCGGGGGCTTAGCTGCGAATCCATTTCACCTAAGTTTAAAAAATCCTACCGAGTGGTGAGTGTCGGTGTCAAAACCGGCGGATCTCGGGTAGGGGGTCCCAAACTGTGCGTCTAGGCCGGATGGTAACAGGAGGCAGGGGACACGATGTTTTACCCAGGTTCGGGCCCTCTTGATGGAGGTAAAACCCTACGTCCTACTTGATTGATATTGATGATATGGGTAGTACAAGAGTAGATCTACCACGAGATCAGAGAGGCTAAACCCTAGAAGCTAGCCTATGGTATGATTGTATGTTATGGTTGTTGTCCTACGGACTAAAACCCTTCGGTTTATATAGACACTGGAGAGGGTTAGGGTTACACAAGGTCGGTTACAAAGGAGGAGATATCCATATACGTATTTCCTAGCTTGCCTTCCACGCCAATTAGAGTCCCATCCGGACACGAGACGAAGTCTTCAATCTTGTATCTTCATAGTCTAACAGTCCGGCCAACGGAGATAGTCCGGCTGTCCGGAGACCCCCTAATCCAGGACTCCCTCGGTAGCCCCTGAACCAGGCTTCAATGACGATGAGTCCGGCGTGTTGTATTGTCTTCGGCATTGCAAGGCAGGTTCCTTCTCCGAATACATCACAGAAGAATTTGAATACGAGGATAGTGTCCGACCCTGCAAAATAAGTTCCACATTCCACCGTAGAGAGAATAATATTTTTGCAGATCTAATTTGCTGGCTTGTTTTGGCAGCATGACGTTACGTCATGGCCCGATGATTATTCGAACCATTTCTTTTAACTAGCCCCGCACATAACGCGAGGCAGTTTTTCGACACGTCTTGTCAAAGCAGAGATCGTGTCCCCTTATTACGGGATTCTCATCAATACGGGCGTGGGTAACCCAACCACGCCATCAATTGCGGCGTTTGGGGGATACGCGAGTTTTACCAGGCAAGTGGGGACTCTTAGTTTCGTCCGCCCATATAAAGGGATAAGGATTCACCTTTCTATCCACGCCTTCTTCCTCCCTTACTCATCTGTTTTCACACACTCGAGCTCTAGCGCCCAAGTCCGCACTTCCCACCTCAACCTTCTCCAATCATGTCCGGAGTGGGAGGCAGGTGGATGGTCTCCTCCGTCATGGAGGGAGACATCAAGAAGCTGCGCGGGGCCGGATACCTAGCCGCGAACATTGCGCATCGGCTGCCCGCCGCGGGGCAGATCGTCCCTACCCCGGAACCTCATGAGAGGGTAGTTTTCCTTCACCACTTCCTCCGTGGACTAGGGTTTCCCCTCCATCCATTCGTCCGTGGTCTCATGTTCTACTATGGGCTGGACTTTCATGATCTGGCCCCGAACTTCATCCTCAACATTTCGGCGTTCATCATCGTGTGTGAGGCTTTCCTCCGCATCCGGCCCCACTTCGGCCTGTGGTTAAAGACCTTCAATATCAAGCCGAAGGTGGTATGAGGCCAACAAGCAGAATGCGGCGGAGCCATGGTGGGCAAGATGCCCAACGTCATATGGCTCGAAGGCTCCTTCATGGAGACAATAAAGGGGTGGCAGTCGGCGTGGTTCTACATCACCGAGCCGCGCGATGCCAAATGGGCGGCAGCCCCCGAGTTTCGATCCGGATTACCTACATGGCTCACTTCCTGGAAGGAGAAGGGCCTGCCGTGGGGTTCATCGGTGGAGCTGGACGGACTCCAGAAATGTATCCGGAGTATGGCAAGCAAGAAGCTCAAGCTTGTCAACATAGTCCAAGTTATGCTCATCCGCCGGATCCTCCCGTGTCAACAACGGGATTGTACCTTCTGGGAGTTCGACCCGGCCCAGCACCAGACTCTGAGCGAGCTCTTTGATACGACACACAAGGACGTCTGGAAGGTGCTGTTCAAGGGCGCCGAGGTCCCTCCTCTCGCCGAGGATTGTGGACTAAGCGCAAAGCGCTTAGCGCGTTTGGTGAGTTCAATACGTCCGGTAAGACATTTATTTTCCCTAGCTTAATTATGCGTGGGGTCTAATCTCCAGGCCTTTGACAGGACTGGGTGGAGATGTCGGGGCAGATCGACTATCCGGCCCCTTTGCCCGAAGACATTGCGAGCGCTCTCCTGATGGAGATGCTGGCTCCGGCTCCTTACAAGGTGCCGGAGAAGACCAAGAAGGCCAAGGGAGCCCGAAAGAGTTCCCAACGCCAGGTGTTATCGGACTCATTGTCTGATAACTCTGCGGCACACTCTTCCCCGAAGACGAGGAGGAAGAAGAAGATGCTCCCCCTCCATGCGGGGGAGGCAAGAAAAGGAAGGCCGCCCCAACTGGGGAGGCCGAAGGGTCCAAGAAGGGGAGGACTCTCCTTCCGGAAAGTTCCACCGCCACCGACGAGGGCGAAGACGAGTGGTTGCCCCGGGCCAAGCCCCCGGGGAGATGTAAGTATTCGGATACCAGAGTAACTCATAGCATTCCTTTGTCGCACTGCTTTCCCTAACGCCGAACATGATTATGCAGGCCGCCGCGAACTAGCATCGATGTATCATCTGACGGCTCCCTGGGCTTGTCGGACATGGATAGCGATCCAGTCCCAACCGCCACCTCCCCTCATCCTACTGATGACGCTGAGGTGCTATCTCAAGAGGCACTGGGTCGAGGGGAAACAGTCCTGGAGGCGCCTCAAGGCGACCTTCCGGACTCCGGGAGCCGCGGAGACGGGGCCCCCGAGAGCTCCGAGTTCGGCCCTCAGCCGAACACCGCGCCGGACCCTCCAGCGGTTCCGGGCTCGGGCAGGCGGCCTCCTTCTAAGAGGGGCAAGACGCCTGTGCTGGTGACTTCTGTCCATCCGGAGGCACCGGACAATCTGCTGGAAGCGCTTTGCAACGCTTCCATCGACGAGGAGCACCGCACTATCATGAGTGCGGTGATCCAGAAGGTTCAGTCCGCCAAGAGCGGATTGACTGAAGCCTGTGCCAGCCTTCTAACAGGCTTTGAGGTAAGTGTTTTAAAATGTAGTAGAAATATTACCGCATAGACAGTAGCCCCTGATGCTTTGTTCGGTGTTCACAAAGAAAAGCCGAACAGAGGATCAAATAATATCGCAGGAGTGTAATATAAGTATGTCAATATGCGTATGCAGGCTTCGCTGCTGGCGTCCGCCGCACTGACTGCGGAGGTCGCCGTACTGAAGCAGGACCTCGAGGGGTCCAGGAAAGAGCTCGGCCTTGCCAAGAGGCAGCTCGAGGAGAACAAGGGTAAGTAATACCCTGTCTTATGTATATATATAAGAGAGGACGCGATTGCAAAATGACAGGATCATCGTATGTTTGCCAGGGGCCATGACTGAGGTGGCAACCCTGAAGCAAGCGCTAACCAAGGTCGAAGATACAGCGTCCAAGGAGCGCACCGAGCGAGAGAAGCA
Organism: Triticum urartu; assembly: GCF_003073215.2. NCBI lineage: Eukaryota > Viridiplantae > Streptophyta > Magnoliopsida > Poales > Poaceae > Triticum > Triticum urartu. The sequence goes on from NC_053023.1 coordinate 527,684,871, forward strand.
CGAGGCTCGGGTGGGCGAGGTGCAGCAAGAGCTCCAGACTCTTGTGGCGAAGCACGAGGCGTTGGAGCTTGACTCCAAGACGCGGGAGTCTGAGCTTGCCGCGGCCCTCGAGAGTGTAAAAAGTGCCAAGTCCGAAGCCCAAAAGTCCCTCCAAGAGATCGACGTGATGAAGAAGATAGCGGCGGGTAAGGCTTTCTATATGCAAAGCAAGCATGTAAAAGTAAATTACCGATTACTTACCCGGGTCCAGAGCTCTTCAGGAGCATTCGCAGATTTGCCCCGTAGTGTGTCTGATGCCGCACAATTTTACCAGGCCGAGGGCGGAAGCTCGACGGAGAAGCTGTTTTGGTCTTAGTATGCTGAGGCCGAACATCCGGTGCCAATGAGTGACCAGCTGAAGCAGATGGTCGAGCTACATAAGGCCGCCAATCAGGACATGAAGAGCTTTATAGTCCGGCTGTGGCCGGGCAACGCCCTTCCGAACAGCTTCTTCGGCCTGGTGAGGCGGCTTGTGGATGCCTGCCCGCGGCTGGAGGTCGTCAAGCGATCTGTCTGCATTGAAGGTGCACGCCGGGCTTTCGCCCATGTGAAATTGCAGCGGGTCAAGCTAGACGCCGTGAAGCTGATCAAGGAGGGGCCGCCGGAGGGCAAGGAGCACCGCCACCCCGAGATGTACTACGAGGGTGTTCTGCCGGGTGCCCGTCTTATCGCGGATGAGTGTTCAAAATATGTAATATTTGAATGAAACTTGCTCATTTTATCCTGTATTTATGAAAACTTGTTTGCGCTATGCAACGCTTGTTTGAATTTAAAATATTACCTTCTATTTGGCCGTTTATCCAATCTGAGAGATGGCTAGTCCTCGGCTTCTGCCCCCATGCCACGAGTGTTGGGGTGTTCGGGATAAACCTGAGCACTCTTGTTCCCATATTTGGGTCCTTCGAGGGAGGTGCTTAGCACAACGAACAAGGCAACCGGACTAATAATGCTTTATCACTCTCACTTAGCCATGGAATTCTATAATTTTAAATTTCGGCGAAGCCCCTGATATTCGGAAGGCCGAATTCGGGGCGCGATACACGCCTGTAAGCTAGACAGGGCCGGCCCCTTGCCCTAAGCGGCATAAGTCTTTAGGGACTCGAAAAACCTCGTAGAACAGCGACCAGTCTCTCGCCTTATCATGACAGTCAGTTTTAGCTTTCTCCACTGAGGTGCTAAGCCCAGCAGAACCGGGCACAATCGCAGTAGTTCTCCTAGCGCTACCTTAGCTGATAGAGCGGAACGTAAGGTACCAAAACATAGGAGCCGGGCAAACCCAACATTTGACCAAAGACATGATTCAGAGCTGATGCATATAATGTTATAAGTTCGGGGTGCTGCACTTGTGAAAGTGTTCGGACTTTTCACACCGTATTGTGAGGTACGTAAGCCCCTGGTGTATTAGCCGTACCAAGGTGTACGGTTGCAAGGCGTCATTAATGAACACATAGATATATATATAACAAGAATGCAATAATAGTTGTAATGTCATGCATTGTTTATTAAAAAATTGCGTTAAAGCAGAGTGATACAGATAGTGCGATAAGCAAAGAGTAGGACTATGTCCCTTCCAAGGGCAAGCTGAGGAATGATATGAAATCGAATATTTTTCTCATTACTGTAATCAACCTAGGAATTCCGTGGTATGACGTAGTTGTCTGCCTCCTTGGTTGTTGCATCATGTGTTCGGCAATAGTGCTGTCGGACAGTGTTTCCAGAGATTAAGGTCCTGAAAGAAAAAAGAAAAATAACCAAACGGGAAGCCCCTAGTGCGGTTTAAGCCGTGTCTTGGGGCGTGCCGCAGTTGTGCCTCCTTCCCCACCTGTGCCCATGGTATTTTTAATGTGTAATTATGTACGCGTGGCAGGAGTTTCGCCGCTAGGCTGGGATTGGGGTGGCCGCCGTATTGCTATGCGAGCTCAGATCACGCCAGGCGGTCTATTTGTCGATTGCCCCGAGCGCGCTTGAAGGTGTCCGGGCTATGAAGCGCCGAACTGGTTGATTGCCTTGAGAGGCTGCTTTGCATTTCTGCTGCGAGGGTTGCAGTGTGCTCCTCTGTTCGGAGAGAGCGCTCTGTGTTTCCATTGACTGTAATAACTCCGTGAGGTCCTGGCATCTTGAGCTTGAGGTATGCATAATGCGGTATCGCATTGAATCTAGCAAATGCGGTTCGCCCGAGCAGTGCGTGATAACCACTGCGGAACGGGACTACATCGAAGATTAACTCTTTGCTTCAGAAGTTATCCGGGGATCCGAAGACCACTTCCAGTGTAATTGAGCCTGTGCAATGGGCCTCTACACCTCGAATGACGCCCTTAAAGGTCGTTTTTGTGGGTTTGATCCTTGAGGGGTCTATACCCATTTTGTGCATCGTGTCCTGATAAAGCAGGTTCAGGCTGCTGCCGCCGTCCATAAGGACTCGAGTGAGGTGAAATCCGTCGATGATTGGGTCTAGGACCAGTGCGGCGAATCCGCCATGACGGATACTAGTGGGGTGGTCCCTGCGATCGAAGGTGATCGGACAGGAGGACCAAGGGTTGAACTTTGGGGCGACTGGCTCCAACTCATATACATCCCTGAGCGCACGCTTCCGCTCCCTCTTGGGGATGTGGGTTGCGTATATCATGTTCACCGTCCGCACTTGTGGGGGAAACCTCTTCTGTCCTCTAGTGTGCGGCTGCCGGGGCTCCTCCTCGTCATCGCTATGCGGCCCCTTGTCCTTGTTTTCGGCAATTAACTTGCCGGCCTGCTTGAACACCCAACAATCCCTGTTGGTGTGGTTGGCTGGCTTGTCTGGGGTGCCGTGTATTTGACACAAGCGATCGAGTATACGGTCCAAGCTGGACAGACCCGACGTACTTTGTTTGAATGGCTTTTTCCGCTCACCGGGTTTAGAGCCTTTGAATCCTGCATTGACTGCCGTATCCTCAGTATTTTCGCTGTTAATGCGGCACTTATGCTTGCTGCGACGTGACCTGCTATTGCCGTCCTTGGTATCTGAGGTACCATGGTTCTTTGATATGTTATTACTGCGAGCCAGCCAGCTGTCTTCTCCCGCACAAAAGCAGGTCATGAGCGTCGTGAGGGCTGCCATATATTTCGGCTTTTCCTGACCAAGGTGCCGGGCTAGCCACTCGTCTCGGATGTTGTGCTTGAAAGCCGCTAAGGCCTCCGCATCCGGACAGTCGACGATTTGATTTTTCTTTGTAAGGAACCGAGTCCAGAATTGCCTGGCCGACTCTTCTGGCTGCTGAATTATGTGGCTCAAATCATCGGCGTCTGGTGGTCGCACATAAGTGCCCTGAAAGTTGTTGAGGAATGCGGCTTCCAGATCTTCCCAACAGCTAATGGAGTCCGCTGGCAAGCTGTTAAGTCAATGCCGAGCTGGTCCTTTGAGCTTTAGTGGGAGGTATTTGATGGCGTGTAAGTCATCGCCGGGGGCCATGTGGATGTGGAGGAGGAAGTCCTCAATCCATACTGCGGGATCTGTTGTGTCATCGTATGATTCAATATTTACAGGTTTGAAACCTTCTGGGAATTGATGTTCCATTACTTCGTCTGTGAAGCATAAGGGGTGTGCGGCGCCTCTGTACTGGGCTATATCGCGACGCAGCTCGAATGGGTCTTGCCCGCTGTGTTCGGCCCAGCCGGATTTGCTTTTACTGTATCTGGCATGACGTTTGTCATCTTGCAGAGTGGTGCGCCCTCATGATCCTTAGATCGATCTTGAATGCTTTTCCTTGTCCTCCAATATGTCTCGCAGGTCTGGCGTATCTCCCCATGCCTTTTTATTTGAATGGCGTTGGGGTGGAGGCTGAGCTTTTGGCTGGAATGCCTCTCTATCGCGGCCACGAGGTGGCCGATCAGCCGTATCATACGCTTCTTCCTCCAGTCGGGGTAGTAACCTGCGCCTTGGGTAACTCTTGGAGGGGCGCTCGAGTTTATATTCCTCGGTCGCGAGGACTTCAGTCCATTTGTCAGCTAGCATATCTTGATCAGCTTGAAGCTACTCCTGCTTTTTCTTCAGGCTATTTGCCGTGGCCATAAGCCGGCGCTTGAAGCGCTCTTGTTCGACGGGATCCTCTGGTACGGTGAATTCATTGTCGCCGAGGCTTGCCTCGTCTTCGAAGGGGGGCATGTGATTGTCATCCTCCTCCTCTCCTTCTGCCGCTCTCTCAGGAGAGCTGGCTCCTCCATCCTCCTGCTCTAAATCTTGTTGGAGGGGTTTGTTGTTTTCTTCGGCACTATCCGGAGTGTTATTATCTCCTGTGCCGGTATCACCACTTTTGCTTTGGCGGGACTTAGAGCGGCGCCGCTGACGTCAGCATTTGGGTTGCTTCTTGGAGGGGTCATCCTCCGCTATCCCGTCACCATTGCCTTCTTTGGGTGTATCCACCATGTATATGTCATTTGACGAGGTGGCTTTCCAGTGCCCTATAGGTGCTGGTTCATGTTCGTCTCCTACATCGTCGTCCATACTGTCAATGTGTTCGAAGTCGAAGTCGAGCATGTCGGTTAAATCATCGACAGTGGCTACGAAGTGGGTGGTGGGTGGGCGTCGAATTTCTTCGTCGTCCGCATCCCAATCCTGTTGGCCATAATCCGGCCAGGGCTCTCCTGACAAAGAGAGAGACCTTAGTGAATTCAGAATGTCGCCAAAGGGCGAGTGCTGAAAGATATCCGCGGCGGTGAATTCCATGATCGGCGCCCAATAGGATTCGATTGGGAGGGGCGCGGATGGTTCGGAGTCCGGCACCTTGGAGTCACGGGCTGCGCAGAGGGTTAGGCTGGTGTTCGGCTCGATCGCCGTCGAGACTGCAGCCCCTGAGGCGGTGTCTAACCACCCGTCCTCGACTGGCGCAGTTGGCTCCGAGCTGAGGGTCGGAGCTGATATGGGCGTAGCCTCTGGGGTACTGTTCAGCGGCAGAGCTAGGTCATACCCATCGCGACAGTTCGGCACGCCCGGCTGTGGCTTGAATCCGTCGAAGATCAAGTCTCTGCGGATGTCGGCCGTGTAGTTCAAACTTCCAAATCTGACCTGATGGCCAGGGGCGTAGCTTTCAATCTGCTCCAGATGGCCAAGCGAATTAGCCCGTAGTGCAAAGCCGCCGAATACGAAGATCTGTCCGGGGAGAAAAGTCTCACCCTGGACCGCATCGCTATCGATGATAGTAGGAGCCATCAAGCCTAACGGCGACGACACAGAGGAACTCTCAATGAAAGCACCAATGTCGGTGTCAAAACCGGCGGATCTCGGGTAGGGGGTCCCGAATTGTGCGTCTAGGCCGGATGGTAACAGGAGGCAGGGGACACGATGTTTTACCCAGGTTCGGGCCCTCTTGATGGAGGTAAAACCCTACGTCCTACTTGATTGATATTGATGATATGGGTAGTACAAGAGTAGATCTACCACGAGATCATAGAGGCTAAACCCTAGAAGCTAGCCTATGGTATGATTGTATGTTATGCTTGTTGTCCTACGAACTAAAACCCTTTGGTTTATATAGACACCGGAGAGGGTTAGGGTTACACAAGGTCAGTTACAAAGGAGGAGATATCCATATACGTATTGCCTAGCTTGCCTTCCACGCCAAGTAGAGTCCCATCCGGACACGAGACGAAGTCTTCAATCTTGTATCTTCATAGTGTAACAGTCCGGCCAACGGAGATAGTCCGGTTGTCCGAAGACCCCCTAATCCAGGACTCCCTCAGTGAGCAAGCCTCTCACTCGGGGGCTTACCTGCAGTCTAGTACTCGCCTAAGTTCGTAAAATCCTACCGAGTGGTGAGCGACCCTCCCACTCGAAGGCTTAGCTGCAGTTCAGTACTCGCCTAAGTTTGTAAAATCCTACCAAGCGGTGAGCAACCCTCCCACTCGGGAGCTTAGCTGTAGTCCAGTACTCGCCTAAGTTTGTAAAATCCTACCGAGTGGTGAGCAACCCTCCCACTCAGGGGGCTTAGCTGCAGTCCAGTACTCGCCTAAGTTTAAAAAATCCTACCAAGTGATGAGCAACCCTCCCACTGGGGGGCTTAGCTGCATTCCAGTACTCGCCTAAGTTTAAAAAATCCTACCAAGTGGTGAGCAACCCTCCCACTCGGAGGCTTAGCTGCAGTCCAGTACTCGCCTAAGTTTGTAAAATCCTACCGAGTGGTGAGCAACCCTCCCACTCGGGGGCTTAGCTGCAGTCCAGTACTCGCCTAAGTTTGTAAAATCCTACCGAGTGGCGAGCAACCCTCCCACTCGGGGGCTTAGCTGCAGTCCGGTACTCGCCTAAGTTTGTAAAATCCTACCAAGTGGTGAGCAACCCTCTCACTCGGGGCTTAGCTGCAGTCCTGTACTCGCCTAAGTTTGTAAAATCCTACCGAGTGGTGAGCAACTGATACGTCTCCGTCGTATCTATAATTTTTGATTGTTCCATGCCAATATTCTACAACTTTCATATACTTTTGGCAGCTTTTTATACTATTTTTGGGACTAACATATTGATCCAGTGCCCAGTGCCAGTTCCTGTTTGTTGCATGTTTTTTGTTTCGCAGAATATCCATATCAAACGGAGTCCAAACGGAATAAAAACTAATGGAGATTCTTTTTGGAATATATATGATTTTTGGGAAGAAAAATCCACGCGAGATGATGCTCGAGGGGCCCACGAGGTAGGGGGCGCCCCCCTAACCCTCGTGGCCACCCGTAAGGAGGTTGTTGACCTTCATTCGCCGCAAGAAAGCTAATATCCGGATAGAGATCGTGTTAAAATTTCAGCCCAATCGGAGTTACGGATCTCCGGGAATATAAGAAACGGTGAAAGGGAAGAATCTGGGAACGCAGAAACAGAGAGAGAGAGAGAGACATATCCAATCTCGGAGGGGCTCTCGCCCCTCCCGTGCCATGGAGGCCATGGACCAGAGGGGAAACCCTTCTCCCATCTAGGGAGGAGGTCAAGGAAGAAGAAGAAGGAGGGGGGGCTCTCTCCCCCTCGCTTCCGGTGGCACCGGAGTGCCACCGGGGGCCATCATCATCACCGCGATCTACACCAACACCTCCGCCATCTTCACCAACATCTCCGTCACCTTCCCCCCTCTATCTACAGCGGTCCACTCTCCCGCAACCCGCTGTACCCTCTACTTGAACATGGTGCTTTATGCTTCATATTATTATCCAATGATGTGTTGCCATCCTATGATGTCTGAGTAGATTTTCGTTGTCCTATCGGTGGTTGATGAATTGCTATGATTGATTTAATTTTCTTGTGGTTATGTTGTTGTCCTTTGGTGCCCATCATATGATTGCGCGCGTGGATCACACCCTAGGGTTAGTTGTATGTTGATAGGACTATGTATTGGAGGGCAAGAGTGATAGAAGCTTCAACCTAGCATAGAAATTGATGCATACGGGATTGAAGGGGGACCAATATATCTTAATGCTATGGTTGGGTTTTACCTTAATGAACATTAGTAGTTGCGGATGCTTGCTAATAGTTCCAATCATAAGTGCATAGAATTCCAAGTCAGGGATGACATGCTAGCAGTGGCCTCTCCCACATAATACTTGCTATCGGTCTAGTAAAGTAGTCAATTGCTTAGGGGCAATTTCGCAACTCCTACCACCACTTTTCCACACTCGCTATATTTACTTTATTGTTTCTTTATCTAAACAGCCCCTACTTTTTATTTACGTACTCTTTATTATCTTGCAAACCTATCCAACAACACCTACAAAGTACTTCTAGTTTCATACTTGTTCTAGGTAAAGCGAATGTCAAGCGTGCGTAGAGTTGTATCGGTGGTCGATAGAACTTGAGGGAATATTTGTTCTACCTTTAGCTCCTCGTTGGGTTCGACACTCTTACTTATCGAAAACTGTTGCGATCCCCTATACTTGTGGGTTATCAGCAACCCTCCCACTCGGGGGCTTAGCTGCAGTCATGTACTCGCCTAAGTTTGTAAAATCCTACCGAGTGGTGAGCAACCCTCCCACTCGGGGGCTTAGCTGCAGTCCAGTACTCGCCTAAGTTTAAAAAATCCTACCAAGTGGTGAGCAACCCTCCCACTCGGAGGCTTAGCTGCAGTCTAGTACTCGCTTAAGGTTTAAAGTCTGTCCCTATCTGCAAGGACGACGAGGTGCAGGTCGACCGCGGCCTTCTTCTCCGAGCTACGCCACAAGTACAACGTACGCTCCATCCCTATCCGCAAGGACGACGAGGTGCGTGTCGACTGCGACCTCTTTTTCCGAGCTACGCCACAAGTACAACGTACGCTCCATCCCTATCCGCAAGGACGACGAGGTGTAGGGCGACTGCGGCCTTCTTCTTCGAGCTACGCCACAAGTACAACATACGCTCCATCCCTATCTGCAAGGACGACGAGGTGCGGGTCGACTGTGACCTCTTTCTCCGAGCTATGTCACAAATACAACATGCGCCCCATCCCTGTCCGCAAGGACGACGAGGCGCAAGTCGATTGAACTCTCCACTTCAGGGCTACATCCCAAATAGAAAATTCCATGCGAAGGCAAATACAAACATATTCAGAAATAAACCAAGTTCAGATAGATCCTAAGAATTCCAGGCAATGGATCAAAAGTATTCGAGCATCAAGCCCGAAGGAGTTTAATGGTTACAGCAACCACTCGGCATCCCGAGGCAAATTTAAGGCAAGTTTAAATATCAAAGTTTGTTCATTCTACAGGAGGAGGGCTGGCAGGTTCAACGAATTCGTCCAAGTCGATTCCATCTGCAATCCGAGTGGCGGAAGCTATGAAAGTCTCCATAAAGGATTGGAAATCGTGCCTTTTGGTGTTGGCGACCTTGATCGCCGCCAGCTTGTCTTCGCGAGCTTCCTTGCAGTGGACTCTTACCAAGGGCAACGCCACATCAGCACCACACCGGGCAGAGGACTTCTTCCACTCTTGCACTCGACCAGGAACCTCGTTGAGCTGAGTCATCAGAGATTTGAGGTCATTTTGAAGCATCACCCTTGGCCAGAGTGATGAGTTGATCCATGAAACTTCCACCTTCAGATGAGCGAGGTAACTTGTGACACTGGTGACACGGGATTCCAGTGGAAGCACATTCATGGCAGCCTCGTCGCCGACTGGAGAAACGATAGAGTCTAAACCCGTCTGATCCGTCCAGTTTCCTCGTCAAAGTTTTGGCAGAATTCTGCAGTCAAAGAGTTAGTGAGTCGACTGGACAGGATTAACTCACAAGCAGTAAAGCAGTCGGATTAAAAGGAGTACCTTCCAGCATAAGATAGAGCTTCTTGGCAAGAGTTCTCAGATAGGCTTCCACGTCATTTCTCTTACGAGCCGCAGACTCCAGCTTCTCATTCAGAGCTATCTTATCCTTCTTCAGACGAGTTACCTCTCGGTTGGATTCAGTGAGAGAGGACATCAGCTTGCTTACTTCTCCTTCCAGCGCTCCGACCGAAGCCAGCTTCTGGTCTGCAAGGGTAGTCTTATCTTGAGCTTCCTTCTGCGCAGCTGCAAGGTCCAAGTCCTTCTTCTCCAGAGCCAACCTCATTTTCTCTGCAAAATAAGCAATCAGATCAAACAAGAGATCGAAGAAATATTTTAAAGGACGATCGACGTGAATAGTCGACAGGCAGTTACCTTCCATACTAGCAGCTTCATCTTGAGCTTTCTGCAACTTTTGTTGGGCCAGCTCCAAGTCAAGGTTGAGTTGCCTCTGCTTCTCCTCAAATTCGGCGAACTTAGAAATGAGAGTACAAGATTTCTGCAGAAGGTAAAAGACATGTCAATCGACAAGATCAAAGATTATTTACTTTCGAGTGAATAAAACTTAAAAGTTTACTCAGACCCCAGCCGACTGTCCGCTGTCGACCGCGATCTCGGGGACTACACCCAGCGGGTGCACTTGGCGTGCCACCACTGATTCAGACCCCACTCGACCGGTCCGCCCGGGTCGAGTAAAAAAAGAAAGAGAGAAGAACTATTCAGACCCCGGCCGACTGCCAGCAGTCGACCGCGGTCTCGGGGACTACACCCAGTGGGTGCACTTGACGTGCCCCCACTGGTTCAGATCCCACTCAGCCGGTCCGCCCGGGTCGAGTGGAAGAAAGGAAAGGGAAAAGTACTCGGACCCCAGTCGACTGCCCGCAGTCGACTGCGGTCTCGGGGACTACACCCAGTGGGTGCACTTAGCGTGCCCCCACCAGTTCATATCCCACTCGCCCAGGCCGAGTGGAAGAGCGCAAATACTAAAGACAACAAAACACCCGGTGGGTGTACAGATTCGACGCAAACAATAAGAGATTGTGTGAAAGAAAATATTTCAGGTAGCATATCCTAATAGAACAAGGTCAGTCGAAAGCCAACTTACCTGGACATTGGCCCGAAGAGCCGCGCTGGCATCGTAAGCAGCCTGGTTGTTCTCGTGCACCGTCTTCATCCGCTCCATCATCACGTTAGCCTAACGGATAGCCTCCACAGTAGTGTCCGACTGGCTTTCTGAAACATGATAGTTGGTGAAGAAAGGGGCAGACGGCCCAGATGCGGCAGCTTGGAACTCCGAGACATGGGGTTGGGCGGCTGAAGGAAACACTGGTACAATCGATGGTGCAGGGCGCTCACTCGACAATGGGACAGCAAAAGTTACAGAGGCCCCACATGCATCTTTGGGTTGTTGGACAGTTGGTTCCGTCGTCAGCCCCAACTAAGATGTCTTGCCAACCGCTACTTTTTTGTTCTTTCTGGGCCTCGGGGCCACATCTTCATCATCATCCGGAAGCTCGATAACGTTGGGTGGGGATGCAAATAAATCAGTCGACCCCAAGTGAATCACCAGAATTCGATTGACCAACTAATCAAGACCAAGATCACGAGAATTTTACCTGGGTTGGAGGTAACCGCGTCTTCCATTTCCTCGTCTCGGTATTGGCGGGAAGAAGTTCTAGAGGTAGCAGCACTGCAAATGTCAACTTTCAGTCGGTTATGTTCTGTTGCTCGAGTCGACCAAAAAGATCGGGTCAGATGATTACACGGAGATGGTGGGAATGGTCACTTTGATTCTGGGCAAAGCCTTCAGCGATTTGGAGGATGTGGCCTTCAATAGTTTCGGCGCAGGAGGTGGCGCAGTCTTGAGCTGTTTCGGTCCCTTCTCAGTCGGCACCGGAGAAGACGTCTGAGGGCGCTTTGAAGACTACCCAGTCGGTGCGGCCACCAGGTCAGGGGTGTTTGCCGGGTCGTGAACGTGCTTGGACCTCCTTTCTCTGCGAGGAGGCGAGTCGACCTCCTCTTCATCACTCGAGTCGTCGCTCTCCTCGTCCTCCTCTGCATCCGAGTGCCACTCGCCACTCTCGCCCCCGCTCGCCTCTTCCTCGACGTTTTGCTCCTGCACTCCATTGGGCATCGAGTACATATCAATAAGAGCCTGAAAAGACAATGAACAAAAGAAAGACAGTCGACCGTCAACAAGATGTTACATAGTGAACCAAGAAGACACTCGACAATGCAGAATCGTACCTATTCCGGCTGGTGCAAATGGTCGAATGTAACCACCCTCCTGGACCCCCGAGGATTATCCTTGTTGCCGGTAATACCCCTCAGCCACTTCTCCACTATGTCCTCACTAACATCCTCCGGGTGGATCTGAGTGGAATCCTCGAGTCCCGAGTACATCCACATCGGATGGTCACGAGCTTGGAGTGGTTGGATGCGTCGACTGAGGAAGACCTCCAGTAGGTCCATACCAGTCACTCCATTGCGGACAAGTTGGACGACCCGCTCAACCAACACCTTCACCTGCGCCTTCTCTTCCAGGATCACTCTCAAGGAGGAGGGCTTCTCCACTCGAGCCATGGAAAAGGAGGGAAGTCCAGTCGACTGACCCGGGGACGGCTGGTCCTTGCAGTAAAACCAGGTCGACTGCCAGCCTCGGACCGAGTTGGGTAGGATCATAGCGGGGAAGGTGCTCTTGTTCCTCATTTGGATTCCAAGACCCCCGCACATCTGTATCACGTGCGTCCTCTTGTCAGTCGGGTTGGCCTTCTTAACCGTCTGGGAGCGACATGTGAATATGTGCTTGAAGAGACCCCAGTGTGGTCGGCAGCCCAAGAAATTCTCACACATAGACACGTAAGCAGCGAGGTACACGATGGTGTTTGGATAAAAGTGGTGGAGTTGAGCCTCAAAGAAGTTCAAGAAACCGCGAAAGAAAGGGTGGGGAGGCAAAGAAAACCCGCGGTCGACATGAGTGGCGAGGAGGACGCACTCACCCTCCTGCGGCTGCGGCTTGGTCTCGTTCCCCGGGAGCCGCGCCGACTCATGGGGGATCAGTCCCCCCCTCCACCAGGTCATCAATGTCATCTTGACTGATTGTCGAGCGGATCCAGTCGCCCTGGATCCAGCCAGGCGGCAGGCCAGACCTCGACGAAGATCCGCCTCGGCTGGTCTTCTTCCCTTTCGCCTTTGTCGTCGCTTTCTTCGCACGCTCCAACGCCACCGTCTTCTCCTTCCCCATGGCAGCGGGTCGAGTTCGAGCGGGGCGATGACGCCGAGAGCAGAAGCAGGCGCAGCGGAGGAATCTAAGGAGGAGGAAGAAGAATGGGCGCACTGTTCAAAGGCCCCGGTCTGGCGCCTTATATAAGGTCGCTTCCGAGTGACTGACTTGTAGGCCTGAACGATCTTATCAAATCCCGCAACAGTCACGCGCGCGATACGTGGCAAAAAAAGGTGTCGCGGAGATCGAGGCAGCCTGCCTAATCCGTCCCGATTACTGCGGCCTCCTCCGCCCGGCGTGCTTCCCAAAATTCGAGTCCCGTGAAATCCGCAGACGGCAGAACGACCCGTCAGACGGAAGATTTTTCCCATATCAACACTCAAAACTTAACAACAAAGTTCACTCGACAAAACCAAGAATGGATCAAGGCGACTGAACAAGCAGTTGAAGCCATCATGAAAGTTCATTCGACCTCTGGGCGAGACATTCTCAAAGCACAAAAGCTGAATCAGAGGGATTATCAACTCCTTCTCCACTCGAACCATGAACCATTCGGGGGCTAATGATGAAGCTACATACCTAGGGTAGGGTCATAGACCTGACCTAGACATCCTCCCCTAGGACAGTGCCCTAAAGCCAGGATCATCCAAAGGGTACCATCATCCACTCGACCAGAAACGTTCCACTCAGAAGAACCAATGCCACTCGACCGTCACAGAAGTCACTCGACGAGCAGAAGAGCTAAAGCCACTCTGCATATGCAACGGTCAAGCATTTACTTATAGACTTAATTGACATTTACAGCACTTTAATGTGGGTGTTACCAGTAACGTTCTCTCTTCAATGTACCTTAAACCCTATGTGTCGTGGGCTGGCTAGGGTCTTGGCGCACTCTATATAAGGCACCCCCCTCCACAGTCACAAGGGTTCGCACCCCCTGTAACTCACACGCATATAATCCAGTCGACCGCCTCCGGGCTCCGAGACGTAGGGCTGTTACTTCCTCCGAGAAGGGCCTGAACTCGTAAAACTCGCGTGTACAACTCCTCCATAGCTAGGATCTTGCCTCTACACTCCTACCCCCCATTCTACTGTCAGACTTAGAACCACGACACCGGACGCGGCCTTTTGCTTTGGATCTCTCTTTCTGTGGCTTTGCTTTTTGATTCTGGACTTAAGTTGAAGCTGAAATTTTATCGTTGCACGCGAGGGGTGCCTTTTCTCGTTCAAGCCGTTTTTCGCCTTCTGGATCTTGTTTGGTTTGGGACTCACGTCCGTCGCCTCTCCCTCGCAAAGCTCCTTGTGAGCCGGACCGCGCAGAGCACGCGCTAGCACTACGCCTGGTGCTCCCCCTTCCTGGAGCCCCCCTTCAAACAGGGCGATAAGCTCCGCAGGATTCTCAGGAACTCGTCACCTCACGACCCAGCCCTAAGCAGGCGCTGACTAAGGTAATCCACGTCTGGAAACTCACCTCCAGCTTTACAAGCTTGCGAGGACACATACCCACATCACATAGGAAAGTAAAAACTGTGATTCGTTTACACGAGGGGCTCCCCCTCTCAAAATGCTCTCACAAGTTTCCCTAGGGCCACGCCCGAGTTTTGTGTGCAGAATAAAACAACAGGAGAATATGGGATCAGCCAGAGATATCGCTCGCTGCGTCATCCAGGGACGCATCGCTCGCATCGTCATCATCTTCGTCGGAATCGTCGCCGCCGTCGGTGACGCCCCCATCGCCGTCGTTGACCACGTCACCTTTGTCTGCAACGACCACCACCCCATCGTTCTCCAAGGTGAAGGCCCTGACCAACGCGTCGACATGATCCTCTACCCAATGCGCCAAGTCGCCCCGGACGGCAATGGGCACAGGAGCAATGGCGGCATCAAAGTAGAAGTTGGGGTCAGCGTTCAGGAGGTGGCTGAAGACACGGGAGAAGGCGCGCTGAAGTAGGCCACGACCCCCCTCCTCCACAAGCTGCCGAGCTCTGGCAGATTGAGCCTCCAGGCGCGTCACCACCTCGGTGAAGAAGGTCAGGTGGCTGGCGTAGTCACTCGAGTTAGGGGTCGAGGCATTCTCGTCGCAGATATAGCCCAGGGCGGTGTTGGCCTTGTTCCGAAGGTCTTGAAGCATAGGGTCGTGCACGCACTCCAGTGTTCGGTGTTGGAGCACTTCTTCTCTGTTTTGCCGAGCGACGGCCTCGGCATCGTCAATTCGCCTCCGGAGGGAAAGCAACTCGGCGCGGGCGGAGGCCAGGTCCGCCTGTGCCGTAACCAGGGCGGCAGTTGTGGCCTCAGCACGCCTCTCGGCCTCGTCCAACCTGGGCCTGAGGGCGGCGGCCCTGCCCGCGCCCTCCTGTCCGGTGAGCTCCAACCTCAAGCCGTACCTGTCCTCCAGATCGGCACGAACCATGGCTACTCCGCGATTGATCTCTTCTTCGACTCCGGCCTCACGGGCCCCGACAGCATCTTCAGCTTGAGAAACTTGACGCTCACTCATCTCCAGCCGATCGAGCTCGAGGCTACGCTCCACGGCCTCCAGGGCCAGCGCCTCCTCGCGCCGCCGGATCTCCTCTTCCTCCGCAGGCGTCCCCCTCATCGACGCAAGGGCGGCCCCACGCGCCTCGACTTGCTACTCAAGGGACGCGCTCCAGGCCTGGAGCTCCCACGCGCGCTCCTCCACAGCCTCGCGGCAGCGATCGGCCTTGTGAGCTTCCTCCAAAGCTCGCGAGCGGGCCTCATTGGTAATCTTGAGGGACGCCTCAGCCTTCGCGTTCTCGAGGTCGCGATGATAAGGGCCAAGGTTGATGGCCACTCGCAGCTTGCGTAGCTCCTCCACCAACCGAAGACCTTCGTCCTCAAGACGCGAGTCGACGCCAGCAAGCTCTTCACCAAGGCGCTTCATCGCGCCCATCGCCTCCTGGAAGAGCTCATGGCGGACCACACTGCGCCCGCGCTCGAGCTCGAACACTCGCCCCATCTCGTCCTCCGACTCGGGGGCTACAGGTGGAGCATCAAGTGGCGCGCCATCTCCCGGTTGGGGGCTGGGGGCTGGCGTGGCCCCAGGCGCTGGCTGACCCTCTCGAGGGGCCTGGACCGAGCAAGACCCGCTACTTGAAGGAAGCTCCAGCATTGGGGCTAGCCACCTACCAACTGTGACCAAAGGAGGAGCCATTGGCACGCCTGCTGCGCTCCGAGCAAGGCCGCGAAGAAAGGACGGCGAAGGCGCAAGCTCGGGGTGCCCCGATAATGGACCAGCTCCCGAGTTTGACCCCACGCCGCGGGCAGCGTCTGAGCCAGAAGCACTGGAGCTTGGCAAGTGTGATGGGACGAGAGGGAGCTGCTTCTCTAGAGATTTCACGGCCTTAGCAGAAGCGGACCTGAGGGAGGCAATCGTCAGGAAAGGAAGGCGGCACACGGGAGATCACTAAGAAAAGGTAATTACTCGTCGACGGCGATGTACTTCCATCGCTTCAACGGCCCGAAGATGTTGCTGCCACTGGGGGATCCCTTGCTCTTGTGGAGCTCCTCGAAGTCCACGCAAAGGCGACCGAAGCGCTAGACATGACGGCCGGCGCACGGCGGGGCCAAAGAAGAACCAAGAGGGATGGCTTCAGGGGAGCCCAGTTGCGGCGAACAGCCCGGCTCTCTCTCGCTGCGACCTCCCGAGGCTCCTGGAGCCTCGGCCTCGGGAGCCGCATGCCGCATCTCATCAGTGGCTGGTGCCTCAGGAGGGGCGTCGCAAGCTCCCGAGGACGACGCCCCTAGATCACCGCTCAGCACGTGCTCCTCAGCACTTGAGCAGCTGGCCCCCGTTGCATCTCGCTCCCCCGCACCATCACCTGGGGCGAGCTCGGCACCAATGGAGAGGACGGGGACCACGATGATGGGATTCTCGCGGGGCCCCGCCAAGCCAATTGGGCGCAGCCCCCACTCATCAAAGGAAGGCATGTTTGCGGCGAACGTGACCTTGTTCTCGCTGCGGTACAACATGCATCTCTTCCTGGGCATCTCGTCCGGCAGAGGGACACCGGATAGCACCATCAGCACAGTTTGCCGCGCAGAAAGAGGAAGCCCTTCCTCCTGAAACCTCATGTTGTCCTGCCCGCTGAGCAAGGCCCACATCGGGCAGGAATGGCGCTGAAGCGGAGCAACTCGGCGCCTAACGAACTCCCTCACCACCATGGGCGCAGTCACACCAAGGTCCTTCAGGCAGGGGCTCACGAGCCTCTGGTGACCCCAGCCGGAGTTTGGAATGGCAGGCCCCACCGGAGCTTGGAGCAAAGGGTTGAGCACGCCGGCATCAACAAACACCCATCGCGTGAGGAATTCGCTCGCGGACGAAGGAAGCTCAAAGTCGATCCCCATGACTGCCGTCGCCGCCACGGCCAGAAAGCCCACACACCCTGAGCTCTACCGAGCACCGATGAGATGTAGCGAGAAGAAGTGGTGGAGGAGCGCCACGGGAGGGGGTGATGCCCACCATGGCCTCACACACGAGGCAGAGACGGCAAGAAGGGTCACAGATTGAGGGTTGAGATGAAGCATATGGATCTGATAGTGCTCGAGCACCGCATTAAAGAAAGCGGAGAAGGGAGGAAGCAGGCCAGCCCAGAGGGCGTCAATGAAGATCGGGATCTCGGTGACTGCCCGAGCCATGCTGGAGCGAGACGCAGGCCAGGCTGGCGTCTCTCCCCACTCATTGAAGCTGGAGGCGAGCATGGGGCGCACCTAGCCCATGGCCTCGTCGTTGAGCACCCGAGGCCGGCTGAGCGCCGGCTCAAAGGATGGAGCCGCAGTTGGCGAGGACAGAGGATTCTTCCCCTTGTCGGCTTGTTTCGGCGCCATAGCAGTAAAACAGGCGGAACACTGGTAGGACTGGGAAGGAGGAGCAGGGCGTCGAGGAAGCAGGGAGATTGGAAGATTAGAAAAGCCAGGCGCGGAGGGGAAGAATAATTGTGCAAGAAGCAGGACCGCATAGCCAGGCGGATTCAAAGGCAGCATGGGGAAGCGGAGACGCCCATGTCCAATCAACCGCCACGCTTCAACCGAGGCCGCAGGCTTTAGGGGCCCCGGGCGCTTCGAGTTTGACCCTTGGCTTCGCCGCGAAGCCAAGCTCGCGCGCACCTTGGGCCCGAGGGCTACTGTCGGCGTCCTAGGAACGGGGGTCCCCAGACTTGCCTGCCTGCGGCCCGCGGCGCAGCTGAGCCAGCAGGCCGCACGGCCCATCTTCACCAACAAAGCGCCCAAGACCCTCGCGAGGGGCCAAGCCTCACGAGGCGGATGACGCAAGACCTCCTCTGGAGTGGCCTAGCTAGGCAAGCTCACGAGGAGCAGAGATATCAAGGCGAGGCGAACCTCACGAGGCTCTCATGACGTAAGCTGTGATGATCGAAACCAGGCGGGCGCCAGCGCGCACATCATCCTTGTTTCCTCTTTGGTGCAAAGGGGGCAAGCGCAGCCGCGGAGTACCGAGGCCTCATGCAAAGGTTGCCATTTCGGTGCAACAAGACCAAGACCATGGACTGCAAGACGGAGGTCACCGTGGAGCCCAGAACAACGTCACCACCAGAACTTTGTGCAGGCGAAGACTACTTTTGTCAGGATAGCTTGTACTAGTTGTCCCCCTTCAAATTAGCCCGCCATTGTTGGCTCCCTTCCCGCTCGATATTTGGGAAGAGGACCAGGGCCTCTATAAATAGGACTAGCCACCACCATGGTAGGGAGGGGAGCTCGACACATCATTTTAGCTCAAGAGAGACCACCCTCACACACAAGCTCATCGAGCACAAGAACGCCTTAACCTCAGGAGGCCGTTCTTCCCTTGTATTGTTCATCATCAGCCCAAGAGGCAATCCACCACCACCACACTAGAGTAGGGTATTACACCACAACGGTGGCCCGAACCAGCATAAACCCTGTGTCCTTATGTGTTGTGAGTTCGTCGAGTTCGTCTGCAAGATCTTAGCGAGATAGAGCGTAGATTGGTTGGAGGGAAAGACTTCGCGCGCACCCCAGTGTTCGAACCTTAAGGGTTTGCCGGAACCCCAACCCCTACACACACTTAGCATAATATCGGGATGAGAGGCACATAGATATAACAATGAGCCAATCATGGAGCGGTAAACCTTTTGATCAACCAGCTCACCATCTTTGGTCAAATCAAGATGTCCACTAGTAGGCATGGGTGTAGTCATACCTTTGCATTCTTGCATGTTGAACTTCTTGAATAAGTCCTTGGTGTACTTTATTTGAGAGACAAAGGTACCTTCCTTAGTTTGTTTGATTTGCAAACCAAGAAAGAATTTGAGTTCACTCATCATAGACATCTCAAACTTCTCTGACATTAGCTTTCCAAACTTCACACTAAAATGAGGGTTAGTCGAACCAAATATTATATCATCAACATAAATTTGGCACACAAGTAGTTCTTCATTAACCCTTTTAGTAAAAAGAGTAGAATCTATTTTTCCAATTTCAAAGCCTTTTTCAATAAGGAACTTGGTCAAGCATTTATACCACGCTCTAGGAGCTTGTTTAAGACCATAAAGAGCTTTGTCAAGTTTGTAAACATGATTAGCTTTCTTAGGATTGACAAAGCCGGGAGGTTGCTTAACATAAACTTCCTCCTCAATTTCACCATTTAAAAAAGCACTTTTAATGTCCATTTGGTACAAGGTGATATCATGGTGATTAGCATAAGCAAGTAAGATGCGAATGGACTCAAGTCTAGCAATGGGAGAGTATGTCTCACCATAGTCCATACCTTCGACTTGAGTGTAGACTTGGGCCACTAGACGTGCTTTGTTGCGGACGACTTGACCATCTTCATCTTGCTTGTCGCGAAACACCCATTTGGTACCAATGATGTTGTGGTTGTTGTCAGGCTTCTCGACCAATGTCCACACTTGATTTCTCTCAAAGTTGTGTAGCTCTTCATGCATGGCGTTTATCCAATCTGGATCTTCTAATACTTCTTCAACCTTCATAGGTTCAATGCTAGAGATGAATGAATAATGTTCACAAAAATTAGCCAAACGAGTTTTAGAGTGAGTGATTCTCCCGGTTTGGATATCATTGTAGATTTGCTCGACGGGATGGTCTTTGGCAACTCTTGCTCGAACTTGTGGGAGCTTTTGCTTGGTTCGGGGTGGAACAACCTCTTCATTTTTTTTCTTATTCTTGGCCTTCCTCATTGTTGACGGTGTTGTTCACTTGTCGTGGTGGAGAAGGAGGTTGTTGATGTTCATCTTGGTGTACTTCCTCGTTTTCTTCGTCTTGGTGTGTCCCACTTGTGGATGCTTCCGTATCAACTCTTGGTTCACCTTGTCGTGAGGTGGAAGCTTCTACTTGGACGGACGAGGTACTCTCCTTCACCTCCGTTGGACGAATCTTGCCAATAGACAAGTCTTGGATTGCTTCCGAAGGGTCTTTGTCTCCTACATCAATTGGCAATTGCTCTACTTGCGAGCCGTTAGATTCATCAAACTTCACATCTACCGTCTCTTCAACCTTTCGGGTGAAATTGTTGTAGACATGGTAAGTGTGAGAGTTTGAGCCATAACCAAGTAGGAAACCTTCATGGGATTTAGGAGCAAATTTAGAACGACAATGCTTATCAAGAATGTAGCACTTTGAGCCGAATACTCGAAAGTATCCAACTTGGGGTTTGTTACCGGTGAGGAGCTCGTATGCCGTCTTGCCGAATAGCTTGTGAATATACAAGCGATTTGTTGCATGACAAGCCGTCTCAACCGCTTCCGCCCAAAAGTGTTTTGGAGTCTTGTACTCATCAAGCATCATTCTTGCCATCTCAATAAGAGTCCGGTTCTTCCTCTCAACAACTCCATTTTGTTGAGGTGTGTACGTAGCCGAGAACTCGTGTGAAATCCCCTCTTCGTCAAGAAAGGTGTCCACATTTGCGTTCTTGAACTCCGTTCCGTTGTCACTCCAAACCTTCTTGATCTTCACGTCAAATTGATTTTGGGCCTTCCTAGCGAAGTTTTTGAAGATCTTTTGGACCTGCGATTTATCATTAAGAAAGAACACCCACGTAAATCTTGAAAAATCATCGACTATGACGAGACCAAATGAGTTACCACTGAGACTCTTGTAGGCATTGGGACCAAAGAGATCCATATGAAGTAGCTCGAGCGGTCTTCTCGTGGTCATGATGTTCTTCACGGGGTGACTCCCCCCAACTTGTTTTCCTGCTTGACAAGCACTACAAAGTCTATCCTTGTCAAATATAACATCTTTTACTCCAAGGATATGATCACCTTTAATAAGCTTATCAAGATTTCGCATGCCCACATGACCTAGCCTTCTATGCCAAAACCAGCCTTTAGAGGATTTAACAATTAAGCAAGTTCTAGGTTGAGCCTTTTTAGTGAAATCAACAATGTAAAGATCACCTCTACGTATACCGGTAAAGACCATTTTATGATTATGTCTACGAAACACTTGGCAATCTACTTCAGTAAATAGGACATTGAAACCAAAGTCGTCAAGTCTAGATACGGAAAGTAAATTTTAGCCAAGAGATTCAACGAGCATAACATTTTGTATGGAGCTATCATGTGAGATGGCCACCTTACCGAGGCCAACCACCTTACCCTTTGAGTTATCACCAAAAGTGACATACTTTCGAGGGCCGTCGTTTTCAGCAAGCTCATGAAACATATCTTTGTCTCCGGTCATATGATCAGTACAACCACTATCAAGAACCCATTCCTTTCCTCCAGCCATGTAGCCGCGAAGATTAGCCATAAGACCAAAGTGTCTCATCGCATCGTCAAGATCACTGCCACTATCATCATCCTCATCATAGTATCCATGTTCAAAATCGTCTTGTATTTGATCAATTCCTAGAGAGGGTAATTCATTAGATAAATGATCATCACAATGGTCACCTTTATGAATTATAATGGCTTCGGATATGATATTGCTAATGATTCCAACATCTCCTTTGGCACGCATGAGATTGGTAAGCTCAAATAGACAATCACCAAACATAGGATTACTAGAATTCATCTTACTCAAGGCAATAGACTTATGAAGAATTTCATCTAAGTTTTGCAAGGAATAGTTTGGAAATCTTTCCTCAAGAAATCTCCATATAGTGTAGGCACAATCAAGAGTAGGCAAACATCCAATCAAGTTTCTAGGCAAGCCTCTAGTGATAAGATTAATAGTTCTAAGGTTGCGGATCATGTCAATAGATTCATCAAGGGTAGGATGCAAAGGATCAACATGAGGTGCACAAGGGCTAGTAATGTAATTGTTCAAATGATATTCATTAAAAATCTCAAGCATCTCATTTTTCCACTCACGAAAGAACTCTCCATCAAGAATAGGCACTCTACGTCTAAGACTCCCCAACGTAGACTCATCCATCTTCCTCCAATGGTGATTAAACCAAAGCAATGGAGACCAAAGCTCGGATACCAATTGAAAGGTTCGAGAAGTAGAGTCTAGAGGGGGGTGAATAGACTTTAATCAAGAAAAGTTGCAGTTTTTAATTTCTTTAGGTTTAAGTAGAGTTTTGGCACAAGTTTAAACATTCACAATACATATCAAGCAAGCATGACAAGAGTATATGAGCAGCGGAAAGTAAATCATGCAAGTTGCAAGAATGTAAAGGGATGGGATTGGAATGTGCAAATGCAATTGGAGACACGGAGATTTTTGGCATGGTTCCGATAGGTGGTGCTATCGTACATCCATGTTGATGGAGACTTTAACCCACAAAGGGTAACGGTTGCGCGAGTCCACAGAGGGCTCCACCCATGAAGGGTCCACGAAGAAGCAACCTTGTCTTTCCCACCATGTCCGTCGCCCACGAAGGACTTGCCTCACTCGGGTAGATCTTCACGAACTAGGCGATCTCCTTGCCCTTACAAACTCCTTGGTTCAACTCCACAATCTTGACGGAGGCTCCCAAGTGACACCTGGCCAATCTAGGAGACACCACTCTCCAAGAGGTAACAAATGGTGTGTTGATGATGAACTCCTTGCTCTTGTGCTTCAAATGATAGTCTCCCCAACACTCAACTCTCTCTCACAAGATTTGGATTTGTAGAAAGAATATTTGAGTGGAAAGAAACTTGGGGAAGGCTAGAGATCAAGATTTATGTGGTTGGAATGGAATATCTTGACCTCAACACAAGTGTAGGTGGTTCTATCTTGGAAGTGTAGGCATGTTCTGATGGCTCTCTCTACAAATGAAGAGTGGGTGGAGGGGTATAAATAGCCTCCACACAAAATCTAACCGTTACACACAATCACCAAACTCGGTGGGACCGAATCATGAAACTCGGTCAGACCGATTTAGTTCAAAATGTGGCCATTAGGCATTTCGGTGGGACCTATATAATTGACTCGGTGGGACCAACGTGCTAGGGTTAGGGTAAAGCCTCATCTCGGTTTGACCGATTACACAAACTCGGTGGGACCGATTTGGGTAATAAGCAAAATAGAGAGTTGGCCAAGAAAACTCGGTTGGACCGATTGCATACCTCGGTGGGACCGAGATTATTGCAATAGGCAACAGAGAGTTTGCAAGCCCATCTCGGTGAGACCGAGATCCCATCGTGGGACCAGATTGATTAGGCTTTCTGGCAGTGGCTATGTCAAGAGAACTCGGTGGCGCCGGATAGAAAGTTTCGGTGGGGCCGAGTTTGACTTTTGGTTTGGGACATATGTGGATATGAGAAAGTGGTTGAGGGTTTTGGAGCATATCACCAAGCACTTTGAGCAATCAAGCCATTGAGCAACACCTCATCCCCTCTTAATAGTATTGGCTTTCCTATGGACTCAATGTGATCTTGGATCACTAAAATAAAATGTACAGTCCTGAGCTTTGAGCTTGAGCCAATCCTTTGTCCTCGACATCTTGAAGGGGTTCCACATCCTCTAGTCCATGCCACTCCAATGTTGAACTTATCTGAAACATACTAGGTAGAAGCATTAGTCCAACAAGAGATATGTTGACATTAATTACCAAAATCACCCAGGGAGCACTTGTGCTTTCAGCTTGCGCTTATGGTTTACGACAATACGTGGACAACACTCTTCCCCTCTCGTTGCTATGCATCACCTTGATAGATCTTGCGTGTGCGTAGGATTTTTTCTAAAATTACTGCGTTCCCCAACAGGATCCATGTATGAGAACAAAGTGTGGACTTTGGTTGACTTGCCCGATGATCGGCAAGTCATAGATAATAAATGGATCTTCAAGAAGAAGACTAGCGCTGACGGTAATGTTACTGTCTACAAAGCTCGACTTGTTGCGAAAGGTTTTCGACAAGTTCAAGGAGTTGGCTGCGATGAGACCTTCTCACATGTAGCGATGCTTAAGTCTGTCCGAATCATGTTAGCAATTGCCACATTTTATTATTATGAAATTTGGCGAATGGATGTCAAAACTGCATTCCTTAATGGATATCTTAAAGAAGAGTTGTATATGATGAAATCGGAAGGTTTTTTCGATCCAAAAGGTGCTAAAAAGTGTGAAAGCTCCAGCGATCCATTTATGGACTGGTGCAAGCATCTCGGAGTTGGAATATACGCTTTGATAGTGTGATCAAAGCATATGGTTTTATACAGACTTTTGGAGAAGCCTATATTTACAAGAAAGTGAGTGGGAGCTCTGTAGCATTTCTGACATTATATGTGGATGACATATTTTTGATCAGAAATGATACTGAATTTCTGAATAGCATAAAAGGATACTTGAATAAGAATTTTTCAATGAAAGACCTCGGTGAAGCTGCTTATATATTGGGCATCAAGATCTATAGAGATAGATCAAGACACTTAATTGTACTTTCACAAAGCACATACCTTGATAAAGTTTTGAAGAAGTTCAAAATGGATCAAGCAAAGAAAGGGTTCTTGCCTGTGTTACAAGGTGTGAATTTGAGTAAGACTCAATGCCCGGCCACTGCAGAAGATAGAGAGAAAATGAAAGTCATTCCCTATGCCTCTGCCATAGGTTCTATCATGCATGCAATGTTGTGTACCAAATCCTTGCTATTAGTTTAGCAGGGAGGTACCAAAGTAATCCAGGAGTGGATCACTGGACAGCGGTCAAGAACATCCCGAAATACCTGAAAAGGACTAAGGATATGTTACTCGTTTATGGAGGTGACAAAGAGCTCGTCGTAAACGGTTATGTCAATGCAAGCTTTGACACTGATCCGGATGACTCTAAGTCACAAACTGGATACATATTTTTATTGAATGGTGGAGCTGTCAGTTGGTGCGGTTCTAAGCAGAGCGTCGTGGCGGGATCTACGTGTGAAGCGGAATACATAACTACTTCGAAAGCAGCAAATGAAGGAGTTCATATCGATCTAGGTGCAATATCTAGTGCATCGGGTCCAATGAAAATCTTTTGTGACAATACTGGTGCAATTGCCTTGGCAAAGGAATCCAGATTTCACAAGAGAACCAAGCACATCAAGATACGCTTCAATTCCATCCGCGATCAATTCAAGGAGGGAGACATAGAAAATTTGCAAAATACATATGGCTCTGAATGTGGCAGGCCCGTTGACTAAACTTCTCTCATAAGCAAAACATGATCATGATTTGGTGTTAATCACATAGCGATGTGAACTAGATTATTGACTCTAGTAAACCCTTTGGGTGTTAGTCACATGGAGATGTGAACTAATCACATAAAGATGTGAACTATTAGTGTTTAATCACATGACAATGTGAACTAGATTATTGACTCTAGTGCAAGTGGGAGACTGAAGGAAATATTCCCTAGAGGCAATAATAAAGTTGTTATTTATATTTCCTTATATCATGATAAATGTTTATTATTCATGCTAGAATTGTATTAACCGGAAACTTAGTGCATGTGTGAATACATAGACAAAACAAAGTGTCCCTAGTATGCCTCTACTTGACTAGCTCGTTAATTAAAGATGGTTAAGTTTCCTGACCATAGACATGTGTTGTCATTTGATGAACGGGATCACATCATTAGGAGAATGATGTGATGGGCTAGACCCATCCGTTAGCTTAGCACTATGATCGTTTAGTTTATTGCTATTGCTTTCTTCATGACTTATACATGTTCCTATGACTATGAGATTATGCAACTCCCAAATACCGGAGGAACACCTTGTGTGCTATCAAACGTCACAACGTAACTGGGTGATTATAAAGGTGCTCCACAAGTGTCTCCGATGGTGTTTGTTGAGTTGGCATAGATCGAGATTAGGATTTGTCACTCCGTGTATCGGAGAGGTATCTCTGGGCCCTCTCGGTAATGCACATCACTATGAGCCTTGCAAGCAATGTGACTAATGAGTTAGTCACGGGATGATGCATATGAAATGAGTAAAGAGACTTGCCGGTAACGAGATTGAACTAGGTATGATGATACTCATGATCGAATCTCGGGCAAGTAACATACTAATGACAAAGGGAACAACGTATGTTGTTGTGCGGTTTGACCGATAAAGATCTTCGTAGAATATGTAGGAACCAATATGAGCATCCAGGTTCCGCTATTGGTTATTGACCGAAGATGTGTCTCGGTCATGTCTACATAGTTCTTGAACCCGTAGGATCTGCACTCTTAATGTTCGACGACGATATGTATTATGAGTTATGTGATTTGATGTACCGAAAGTTGTTCGGAGTCCCGGATGAGATCATGGACATGGCGAGGAGTCTCGAAATGGTCGATACATAAAGATTGATATATTGGAAGGTTTTATTCGGACACCGGAATGGTTCTGAAGTGTATCGGGTATTTTCTGGAGTACCGGGAGGTTACCGGAACCCCCGGGGGGATTAATGGGCCACAATGGGCCTTAGTGGAGAAGAGAGAGGGCCGGCCAGAGGTGGCACGCCCCCCCCCCTTGCCTAGTCCGAATTGGACAAGGAGAGGGGGGCGCTCCCCCTCCTTCCTTGTCTTCTCTCCTCTTTCCCTTCTTCTCCTTCTTGGACTAGGAAAGGGGGAAACCTACTCCTACTAGGAGTAGGATTCCTCCTCCCTTGGCGCGCCCCTTGTGGCCGGCCGGCCTCCTCCTCCCCTCCTTTATATATGGGGGAGGGGGGCACCCCATAGACACACAAGTTGATCTTTAGCCGTGTGCGGTGCCCCCCTCCACAGTTTTCCACCTTGGTCATATTGTCGTAGTGCTTAGGCGAAGCCCTGCGTCGGTAAATTCATCATCACTGTCAACACGCCGTCGTGCTGATGCAACTCACCCTCGGCCTCAACTGGATCAAGAGTATGAGGAACGTCACCGAGTTGAACGTGTGCAGATCATGGAGGTGCCGTGCGTTCGGTACTTGGTCGGTTGGATCGTGAAGACATTCGACTACATCAACCGCGTTACTAAACGCTTCCGCTTTCGGTCTACGAGGGTACGTAGACATACTCTCCCCTCTCGTTGCTATGCATCTCCTAGATAGATCTTGCATGATCTTAGGATTTTTTTTGAAATACTGCGTTCCCCAACATATTCTAAGTCTTCAAATGCCACAAGTTCAAGTCTAGAGAGTTTCAAGGAGGTAGAAAAGAATTTAAGTGTTGGATGATTCAAAGAACACTCGCATGACTCTTTGAAGACCGAGCTCCTCTCTTCTTCTCGAACCCCTACTTCCTCTCTTCTCACAACACTAAATATCCTTGTGTGCGAGAGAGAGAGAGATCCTATGTGTTATTGAGAAGTACTTTGATTGAGTATCTTTTGGCGAGTTTTACCAAATGATTTAGTTTGCTTGTTACTCCTGAAGGTTTTGCGTCTCCTAGACGGTTGGAATTCACTTGATAGCCTTCAACCATTGTATTTTGAAGGAATCAAGATCTTGTGAGAGCTCAGAGAGCCGCTAAATTGTGAAGATCTACCCCTTAGCGAGGCTTTTTGGTTCAAGCCATGGTGGATTGGTTGTTTTTGCTTGGTGGGTGAAATCTGGATCCTTGTGATCGATCTTAGAACCATTTGGCTCGAAGCCCACATCAAGGTGTAGTAGAACAGTACCGACTATTTGAAATATGGAGACATCATCGAGCCCCTTGTGTTTGCATTACTCAACTCTTAATTTCTTGCAAGTTACTTTATTGTGATGTCATAATCTTTGTAGCGTGTTGGTAAGTGTATCTCTAAATACTAACCTAGAAGCCTTCGGGTAGGAGATATGCTCAACTACGTTGCAGGGCTGAGGACCGAGGCGAAGCCATCGGGTGCTGCACATGGTTGGAGACCAGGATGATGGCAACAAGTTCACCATCGCTCCGCACACGACATGCTCTACAAAATGCATGGTAAAATGGGGTCTACTCCTATTTGTCGACCTATCCGTGAACAAGCTAGGAGAATAATGACGGCTTTGCCCTTCATGATGCCTTTTTCCTTTCTTTTGAATCCCTTAGAGATGCCCTGAACGGTATAATCCATAGAAAAACAAGACCATGGTTGTCCGCATTGAAATGATGTAGTGGTCGGAGTAATCCTCCTCTAGAAAAAGTCACAAAACCAGACATTTGCATACGCACTTGTTGCACGTAACAAAAAACATTTTTTTGAAAGAAAAACAACTTTATTTCTCATATGATCGATAGGTCATTTACAAGAGTTTGAGAAATAAAATCAGGGATTACAAAGTCAAGAACATAGAACATTATTTCGCTAAAAGAATTCTTCTCTAACATATCAGCAACTTCATTTGCTTCTCCGCTTCTCAGAGGAGACAGTGAACATATGATATCTTTGCAAAATCTAGGGCTAGCTCCTTGCATTCGAACACTATAGCCATGGCAGAACCCACATGGTCGCCTCCTGAAAGGATCGAAAAGAGGTGTCTAGAGGGGGGGTGAATAGACTCTAAGTAAGAAAATTTGCAGTTTTTAACTTATTTAGGTTTAAGTAGAGTTTTAGCACAAGTTTAAACATTCACAATAGGTATCAAGCAAGCATGACAAGAGTATATGAGCAGCGGAAAGTAAAGCATGCAAGTTGCGAGAATGTAAAGGGATGGGATTGGAGTGTGCAAACGCAATTGGAGACACGGAGATTTTTGGCGTGGTTCCGATAGGTGGTGCTATCGTACATCCATGTTGATGGAGACTTCAACCCACGAAGGGTCCACGAAGAAGCAACCTTGTCTATCCCACCATGGCCATCGCCCACGAAGGACTTGCCTCACTAGGGTAGATCTTCACGAAGTAGGCGATCTCCTTGCCCGTACAAACTCCTTGGTTCAACTTCACAATCTTGACAGAGGCTCCCAAGTGACACCTAACCAATCTAGGAGACACCACTCTCCAAGAGGTAACAAATGGTGTGTTGATGATGAACTCCTTGCTCTTGTGCTTCAAATGATAGTCTCCCCAACACTCAACTCTCTCTCACAGGATTTGGATTTGGTGGAAAGATGATTTGAGTGGAAAGCAACTTGGGGAAGGCTAGAGATCAAGATTTATGTGGTTGGAGAGGAATATCTTGACCTCAACACAAGTGTAGGTGGTTCTCTCTCAGAAAATGTATGTTGGAAGTGTAGGCATGTTCTGATTTCTCTCTCCATGAATGAATAGTGGGTGGAGGGGTATAAATAGCCTCCACACAAAATCTAACCGTTACACACAAATCATCAAACTCGGTGGGACCGAATCATACAACTCGGTCAGACCGATTTAGTTCAAAATGCGACCGTTAGGGTTTTCGGTGGGATTGACATGATCGACTCGGTGGGACCGATGCGCTAGGGTTAGGGTAAATCCTCATCTCGGTTTGACCGATTACACAAACTTGGTGGGACCGATTTGGGTAATAAGCAAAACAGAGAGTTGGCCAAGAAAACTTGGTGGGACCGATTGCATACCTCGGTGGGACCGAAATTATTGCAATAGGCAACAGAGAGTTTGCAAGCCCATCTCGGTGAGACCGAGATCCCATCGGTGAGACCGAATTGATTAGGGTTTCTGGCAGTGGCTATGTCAAGAGAACTCGGTGGCGCCGGATAGAAAATTTTGGTGGGGCCGAGTTTCACTTTTGGTTTGGGACATATGTGGATGTGAGAAAGTAGTTGAGGGTTTTGGAGCATATCACTAAGCACTTTGAGCAAGCAAGCCATTAGGCAACACCTCATCACCTCTTAATAGTATTGGCTTTCCTATGGACTCAATGTGGTCTTGGATCAGTAAAATAAAATGGAGTCCTAAGCTTGAGCCAATCCTTTGTTCTCAGCATCTTGAAGGGGTTCCACATCCTCTAGTCCATACCACTCCATTGTTGAACTTATCTGAAACATACTAGGTAGAAGTATTAGTCCAACAAGAGATATGTTGACAATTACCAAAATCACCCCAGGGAGCACTTGTGCTTTCAATCTCCCCCTTTTTGGTAATTGATGACAACATACATCAAAGCTTTAGATAAAGATATAGAGAATAACAGGTAAAGCTTTGGAAAGATATGTAACATGCATAGGCTCCCCCTACATGTATGCAAACATGTAAGTATGGAGAATAGGAGCATCTGAGTGCATAAGCATGACAGAGTAAGCAATGTGTTACATGTATCTTGGCTATATGCATCAGAGCAAATGATGTGAATATGGGAAATGTACCTTCATGCTCATGAGTCCTTCTTGCAAACAGTATGTACATTAGCAAGAAATCCTCATACACATGACTGTGATGCATATACTTACCTTGTGGTCTTGAGTTGGATTAGGGAGGAATGAACCTGAGTAAACAAGGTTAGATAACACAGATACACCTACTAGCCAGAGCGAACAAAAGAAACCACAAGAGGACCAAGACTGGGATGACATGTAGAGAGTGAGTACTGAGTACTCTATTGGATATAGACATGTCCCCAAAGGTAAGGATGTGCAATGAATTCAAGGATTTCCTTCCCTTAGATGTCTTGCTCCCCCTGAATCTTGCATGGGATATTGGGAGAAGATAGGGAACAGAAAATCAGAGCAACATAAAGAAATAGAGCTAATGCAACTAATCAAATATGAACATGTATTTCCCCTCTTAAAGACATGTGACTTCTCTCCTCTGGAATACCAAGCATCTGGGGTTTCTTAGACTCTCCCTGAGTATGCTCTCTCCCTATAGAAATGATTAAGCTTAAGCTTTGATGTGACCTCTCTCTCCCCCTTTGACATCAATTACCAAGAAGGCTCTTCTGGATTGTTATTACAAATGGGTTCGGTCCTTGAGTCATAATGCAAAGTAGAAAGTCGAATATGATGATGGTAGAGGACAAGAATCATTGAGTGGAGCTGGAGCAAAAAGTATGCAGGAACAAGTGGCAAGCTGTCTTTCCTGTAGTGAAATCGGTGGCACCGAGTTGTGTACTTCGGTGGCGCCGAAAGAATTTGGTTGGACCGAAGGAAACAAATCAGTGTGATCGAGTCCATCACAGAGAAAACACTTGTCACCTCAGCTCACTAGGCAATTTAGGTCTCACAAGGATTTGCAAGGAATTAGCTGAAAGATTTGCAATGAATTGGATGCAGGGAATGCAGAACACAAATAAACAGAAAGGAAATCTAGACGAAGTTTTATTGAAAGGGGGAATAAATATGCACGAGACAAAAGCAAAGAGCACATAGAAACACAAGAGAACTTCACCTAGAATTGGTCGGCGACAAAGTCACCTATGTTAGAGTATATTGACTTAGGAGTCAAGTGAGGACACTTGATCATAGGTCATACTCATCGTTTAAGCTCAAAATGGGGTTACCATTTTTCGTTTGAGCATCTTGATGTATTCACATCTTGTTGAGTTTCTTTGACCCATGACTTGGAGTAAAGCTTCTCTAAGATGGAATAACATACCTTGGGTGGTGGTGTTGATCTTGATCATGTAGTTGAACTTGTGTGGGTAGCCCAAAGTTGATGTAGCTCATCAAGAGTTGGGAGCACCACTTGGAATTTAAGTTCATCTTCCTACATGGGTTTGTTGGAAATATGCCCTAGAGGCAATAATAAAAGGATTATTATTATATGTCCTTGTTCATGATAATTGTCTTTTATTCATGCTATAATTGTGTTATCTGGAAATCGTAATACATGTGTGAATACTTAGACACCAACATGTCCCTAGTAAGCCTCTAGTTAACTAGCTCGTTCATCAACAGATAGTCATGGTTTCCTGACTATGGACATTGGATGTCATTGATAACGAGATCACATCATTAGGAGAATGATGTGATGGACAAGACCCAGTCCTAAACATAGCAAAAGATCGTATAGTTAGTTTGCTAGAGTTTTTCCAATGTCAAGTATCTTTTCCTTAGACCATGAGATCGTGTAACTCCCGGATACCGTAGGAGTGCTTTGGGTGTACCAAACGTCACAACGTAACTGGGTGACTATAAAGGTATACTACGGGTATCTCCGAAAGTGTCTGTTGGGTTGACACGGATCAAGACTGGGATTTGTCACTCCGTATGACGGAGAGGTATCTCTGGGCCCACTCGGTAATGCATCATCATAATGAGCTCAAAGTGACCAAGTGTCTGGTCACGGGATCATGCATTATGGTACGAGTAAAGTGACTTGCCGGTAACGAGATTGAACGAGGTATTGGGATACCGACGATCGAATCTCGGGCAAGTAACGTACCGATTGACAAAGGGAATTGTATACGGGGTTGCTTGAATCCTCGACATCATGGTTCATCCGATGAGATCATCGAGGAGCATGTGAGAGCCAACATGGGTAGCCAGATCCCGCTGTTGGTTATTGACCGGAGAGCCATCTCGGTCATGTCTACATGTCTCCCGAACCCGTAGGGTCTACACACTTAAGGTTCGGTGACGCTAGGGTTGTAGAGATATAATATGCAGTAACCCGAAAGTTGTTCGGAGTCCCGGATGAGATCCCGGACGTCACGAGGAGTTCCGAATGGTCCGGAGGTGACGAATTATATATAGGAAGTGCAATTTCGGCCATCGGGAGAGTTTCGGGGGTCACCGGTATTGTACCGGGACCACCGGAAGGGTCCCGGGGGTCCATCGGGTGGGGCCACCCATCTCGGAGGGCCCCATGGGCCAAAGTGGGGAGGGGAACCAGCCCATAGTGGGCTGGTGCGCCCCCCTTGGCCCACCCCATGCGCCTAGGGTTGGGAACCCTAGGGTGGGGGCGCCCCACCTGGCTTGGGGGGCACTCCACCCCTTGGCCGCCCCCCCCCCTAGGAGATCCCATCTCCTAGGGCCGGCGCACCCCCTAGGGGGTGTTGGGGAACGTAGCATAAATTCAAAATTTTCCTACGTGTCACCAAGATCAATCTATGGAGTCATCTAGCAACGAGGGAGGAGTGGATCTACATACCCTTGTAGATCGCGCGCGGAAGCGTTCAAGAGAACGGGGTTGATGGAGTCGTACTCGTCGTGATCCAAATCACCGATGATCCTAGCGCCGAACGGACGGCACCTCCGCGTTCAACACACGTACGGAGCAGCGACGTCTCCTCCTTCTTGATCCAGCAAGGGGGAAGGAGAGGTTGATGGAGATCCAGCAGCACGATGGCGTGGTGGTGGAAGTAGCGGGATTCCAACAGGGCTTCGCCAAGCGCTGCGGGAGGAGGGAGATGTGTCATGGGAGGGAGAGGGAGGCGCCAGGGCTTAGGTATTGCTGCCCTCCCTTCTCCCCACTATATATAGGGCCAAGGGAGAGGGGGGCGCAGCCTTGGCCCTTCCCCCAAGGAAGGGTGCGGCCAAGGGAGGAGTCCATCCTCCCCAAGGCACCTAGGAGGTGCCTTCCCCTTTTAGGACTCTTCCTTCTTCTTTATCTCTTGGCGCATGGGCCTCTTGGGGCTGGTGTCCTTGGCCCATATAGGCTAAGGCGCACACCCCTACAGCCCATGTGGCCCCCCGGGGCAGGTGGGCCCCCTTGGTGGACCCCTGGACCCCTTTCGGCACTCCCGGTACAATACCGATAGTGCGTGAAACTTTTCTGGCGACCAAAACAAGACTTCCCATATATAAATCTTTACCTCCGGACCATTCCGGAACTCCTCGTGACGTCCGGGATCTCATCCGGGACTCCGA
This sequence comes from Triticum urartu, assembly GCF_003073215.2. Lineage (NCBI taxonomy): Eukaryota > Viridiplantae > Streptophyta > Magnoliopsida > Poales > Poaceae > Triticum > Triticum urartu. The sequence goes on from NC_053023.1 coordinate 527,718,403, forward strand.
ACAACTTTCGGGTTACCGCATACTAATATCTCTATAACCCTAGCGTCACCGAACCTTAAGTGTGTAGACCCTATGGGTTCGGGAACCATGCAGACATGACCGAGATGTTCTCCGGTCAATAACCAACAGCGGGATCTGGATACCCATGTTGGCTCCCACATGTTCCACGACGATCTCATCGGATGAACCATGATGTCAAGGACTTAATCAATCCCGTATACAATTCCCTTTGTCTAGCGGTACGATACTTGCCCGAGATTCGATCGTCGGTATCCCGATACCTTGTTCAATCTCGTTACCGGCAAGTCTCTTTACTCGTTTCGTAACACATCATCCCGTGATCAACTCCTTGATCACATTGTGCACATTATGATGATGTCCTACTGAGTGGGCCCAGAGATACCTCTCCATTTACACGGAGTGACAAATCCCAGTCTCGATTCGTGCCAACCCAACAGACACTTTCGAAGATACCTGTAGTGCACCTTTATAGCCACCCAGTTACGTTGTGACGTTTGGCACACCCAAAGTATTCCTACGGTATCCGGGAGTTGCACAATCTCATGGTCTAAGGAAATGATACTTGACATTAGAAAAGCTTTAGCATACGAACTACATGATCTTGTGCTAGGCTTAGGATTGGGTCTTGTCCATCACATCATTCTCCTAATGATGTGATCCCGTTATCAATGACATCCAATGTCCATGGTCAGGAAACCGTAACCATCTATTGATCAACGAGCTAGTCAACTAGAGGCTTACTAGGGACATGGTGTTGTCTATGTATCCACACATGTATCTGAGTTTCCTATCAATACAATTCTAGCATGGATAATAAACGATTATCATGAACAAGGAAATATAATAATAACCAATTTATTATTGCCTCTAGGGCATATTTCCAACAGTCTCCCACTTGCACTCGAGTCAATAATCCAGTTCACATCGCTATGTGACTAATACTCAAGGTCACATCCCCATGTGACTAACACCCAAAGAGTTTACTAGAGTCAATAATCTAGTTCACATTACCATGTGATTAACACTCGATGAGTTCTGGGTTTGATTATGTTATGCTTGTCAGAGATGTTATAGTCAACGGGTCTGAATCTTTTAGATCCGTATGTACTTCGCAAATTTCTTATGTCATCTTGTAGATGCAACTACTACGCTACATTTGGAGCTATTCCAAATAACTGTTCTACTATATGAATCCAGTTTACTACTCAGAATAATCTGGATTAGTGTCAAAGTTTGCATCGGCGTAACCCTTTACGACGAACTCTTTTACCACCTCCATAATCGATAAAATTCCTTAGTCCACTAGTTACTAAGGATAACTTTGACCACTGTCCTGCGATCCATTCTTAGATCACTCTTGTACCCCTTGACTGACTCATGGCAAGGCACATTTTAGGTGTGGTACCCAGCATAGCATACTGTAGAGCCTATGTCTTAAGCATAGGGGACGACCTTCGTCCTTTCTCTCTATTCTGCCGTGGTCGAGCTTTAAGTCTTAACTTCATACCTTACAACTCAGGCAAGAACTCCTTCTTTGACTGATCCATCTTGAACACCTTCAAGATCATGTCAAGGTATGTGCTCATTTGAAAGTACCATTAAGCGTTTTGATCTATCCTTATAGATCTTGATGCTCAATGTTCAAGTAGCTTAATCCAGGCTTTCCATTGAAAAACACTTTCCAAATAACCCTATATGCTTTCCAGAAATTCTACGTCATTTCCGATCAACAACATGTTAACAACACATATTCATCAGAAATTCTATAGTGCTCCCACTCACTTCTTTGGAAATACAAGTTTCTCATAAACTTTGTATACACCCAAAATCTTTGATCATCTCATCAAAGCATACATTCCAACTCCGAGATGCTTACTCCAGTCCTTAGAAGGATTGCTGGAGCTTTGCATACTTATTAGCATCTTTCAGGATTGATAAAACCTTCTGGTTGTATCACATACAACCTCTCCTCAAAAAATCGTCGAGGAAACAATGTTTTGACATCCTATCTGCAAGATTGCAGTAATCACTAATATAATTCCAACAGACTCTTAGCATCGCTACGAGTGAGAAAGTCTCATCGTAGTCAACTCCTTGAACTTGTCGGAAAACATCTTAACGACAAGTCGAGCTTTCTTAATGGTGATACTTACCATCATTGTCCGTCTTCCCTTTAAAATCCATATGTACTCAACAGCCTCACGACCATCGAGCTGTTCTGTCAAAGTCTACACTTTGTTTCCATACATGGATCCTCTCTCGGATTTTATGGCCTCGAGCCATTTATCGGAATCCGGGCCCACCATCGCTTCTCCATAGCTCATAGGTTCATTGTTGTCTAGCAACATGACTTCCAAGACAGGATTACGTACCACTCTGAAGTAGTACGCATCCTTGTCATCCCACGAGGTTTGGTAGTGACTTCATCTGAAGTTTCATGATCACTATCATAAGCTTCCACTTCAATTGGTGTAGGTGCCACAGGAACAACTCCCTGTGCCCTGTCACACACTAGTTGAAGAGACGGTTCAATAACCTCATCAAGTCTCCACCATCCTCCCACTCAATTCTTTCGAGAGAAACTTTTCCTCGAGAAAGGACCCGATTCTAGAAACAATCCCTTATTGCTTTCGGATCTGAGACAGGAGGTATACCCAACTGTTTTGGGTGTCCTATGAAGATGCATTTATCCGCTTTGGGTTCGAGCTTATCATCCTGAAACTTTTCACATAAGCGTCGCAGCCCCAAACTTTTAAGAAATGACAGCTTAGGTTTCTCTAAACCATAGTTCATACGGTGTCATCTCATCGGAATTACGTGGTGCCCTATTTAAAGTGAATGTGGTTGTCTCTAATGCCTAACCCATAAACTATTGTGGTAATTCGATAAGAGACATCATGGTATGCATCATATCCAATAGGGTGCAGTTATGATGTTCGGACACACCATCACACTATGGTGTTCCAGGCTGTATTAGTTGTGGAACAATTTCCACAATGTCTTAATTCTGTGCCAAACTCGTAATTCAGATATTCATCTCTATGATCATATCATAGATCTTTTATCCTTTTGTCATGACGATCTTTCAACTTCACCCTGAAATTACTTGAACCTTCCAATAATTCAGACTCGTGATCCATCAAGTAGATATACTCAACATCTACTCAAATCATCTGTGAAGTAAGAACATAACGATATCCACTACACGCCTCAGCACTCATTGGACTGCACACATCAAAATGTATTACTTCCAACAAGTTGCTTTCTAGTTCCATTTTACTAAAAACGAGGCTTTCAGTCATCTTGCCCACGTGGTATGATTTGCATGTCTCAAGTGATTCAAAATCAAGTGAGTCCAAACGATCCATCTGTATAGAGTTTCTTCATGCATATCTACCAACAAACATGGTTCGCATGTCTCAATCCTTTAAAAAATGAGTGAGTCCAAAGATCCATCAACATGGAGCTTCTTCATGCGTTTTATACCGATATGACTTAAGTGGCAGTGCCACAAGTAGGTGGTACTATCATTACTATCTTATATCTTTTGGCATGAACATGTGTATCACTATGATCGAGATTCAATGGACCATTCATTTTAGGTGCAAGACCATTGAAGGTATTATTCAAATAAACAGAGTAATCATTATTCTCCTTAAATGAATAACCGTATCGCGATAGAAATAATCCAATCATGTCTATGCTCAACGCAAACACCAAATAACAATTATTTAGGTTTTAATACCAATCTCGATGGTAGAGGGAGCGTGCGATGCTTGATCATATCAACCTTGGAAACACATCCAACACATATCGTCAGCTCACCTTTAGCTGGTCTCCGTTTATTCCGTAGCTTTTATTTCGAGTTACTAAAACTTAGCAACCGAACCGGTATCTAATACCATGGTGCTACTAGGAGTACTAGTAAAGTACACATTAACACAATGTATATCCAATATACTTCTATTGACTTTGCCAGCCTTCTCATCTACCAAGTATCTAGGGTAATTCTGCTCCAGTGGTTGTTCCTCTTATTACAGAAGCACTTAGTCTCGGGTTTGGGTTCAACCTTGGGTTTCTTCACTAGAGCAGCAGCTGAATTGCCGTTTCATGAAGTATCCCTTCTTGCCCTTTCCCTTCTTGAAACTAGTGGTTTCACCAACCATCAACAATTGATGCTCCTTCTTGATTTCTACTTTTGTGGTGTCAAACATCGCGAATATCTCAAGGATCATCATATATGTCCCTGATATATTATAGTTCATCACGAAGCTCTAGCAGCTTGGTGGTAATGACTTCGGAGAAACATCACTATCTTATCTGGAAGATCAACTCCCACTCAATTCAAATGATTGTTGTACTCAGACAATCTGAGCACAAGCTCAACAATTGAGCTTTTCTCCCTTAGTTTGCAGGCTAAGAAAATCGCCGGAGGTCTTATACCTCTTGACGTGGGCACGAGCCTGAAATCCCAATTTCAGCCCTCGAAACATCTCATATGTTTCGCGACGTTTCAAAACGTCTTCGGTGCCTCAACTCTAAACCGTTTAACTGAACTATCACGTAGTTATCAAAATGTGTATGTCAGATGTTCGCAACATCCACAGACAACGTTCGAGGTTCAGCACACTGAGCGGTGCATTAAGGACATAAGCCTTCTATGAAGCAATGAGGACAATCCTCAGTTTACGGACCTAGTCCGCATAATTGCTACTACCCACTTTCAACTAAATTTTCTCTAGGAACATATCTAAACAGTAGAACTAAAGCACGAGCTACGACATAATTTGCGAAGACCTTTTGACTATGTTCAGGATAATTAAGTTCATCTTATGAACTCCCACTCAGATAGACATCCCTCTAGTCATCTAAGTGATTACATGATCCGAGTCAACTAGGCCGTGTCCGATCATCACGTGAGACGGACTAGTCAACATCGGTGAACATCTTCATGTTGATCGTATCTTCTATACGACTCATGCTCGACCTTTCGGTCTCTTGTGTTCCGAGGCCATGTCTGTACATGCTAGGCTCGTCAAGTTAACCTAAGTGTTTCGCATGTGTTCCGAGGCCATGTCTGTACATGCTAGGCTCGTCAACACCCGTTGTATTCGAACATAAGAATCTATCACACCCGATCATCACGTGGTGCTTCGAAACGACGAACTTTCACAACGGTGCACAGTTAGGGGAAACACCTTCTTGAAATTTTAGTGAGGGATCATCTTATTTACTACCGTCGTTCTAAGCAAATAAGATGTATAAACATGATAAACATCACATGCAATCAAATAGTGACATGATATGGCCAATATCATATTGCTCCTTTTGATCTTCATCTTCGGGGCTCCATGATCATCATCGTCACCGGCATGACACCATGATCTCCATCATCGTGTCTCCATGAAGTTGCCTCGCCAACTATTACTTCTACTACTACAGCTAACGTTAGCAATAAAGTAAAGTAATTACATGACGTTTATGTTGACACGCAGGTCATAAATAAATTAAGACAACTCCTATGGCTTCTGCCGGTTGTCATACTCATCGACATGCAAGTTGTGATTCCTATTACAAGAACATGATCAATCTCATACATCACATATATCATTCATCACATCCTTTTGGCCATATCACATCACATAGCATACCCTGCAAAAACAAGTTAGACGTCCTCTAATTGTTGTTTGCATGTTTTACGTGGCTGCTATGGGTTTCTAGCAAGAACGTTTCTTACCTACGCAAAACCACAACGTGATATGCCAATTGCTATTTACCCTTCATAAGGACCCTTTTCATCGAATCTGATCCGACTAAAGTGGGAGAGACAGACACCCGCTAGCCACCTTATGCAACTAGTGCATGTCAGTCGGTGGAACCAGTCTCACGTAAGAGTACGTGTAAGGTCGGTCCGGGCCGCTTCATCCCACAATGCCACCGAGTCAACATTGGACTAGTAACGGTAAGCATATTGAACAAAATCAACGCCCACAACTACTTTGTGTTCTACTCGTGCATAGAAACTACGCATAGACCTAGCTCATGATGCCACTGTTGGGGAACGTAGCATAAATTCAAAATTTTCCTACGTGTCACCAAGATCAATCTATGGAGTCATCTAGCAACGAGGGAGGAGTGGATCTACATACCCTTGTAGATCGCGCGCGGAAGCGTTCAAGAGAACGGGGTTGATGGAGTCGTACTCGTCGTGATCCAAATCACCGATGATCCTAGCGCCGAACGGACGGCACCTCCGCGTTCAACACACGTACGGAGCAGCAACGTCTCCTCCTTCTTGATCCAGCAAGGGGGAAGGAGAGGTTGATGGAGATCCAGCAGCACGATGGCGTGGTGGTGGAAGTAGCGGGATTCCAACAGGGCTTCGCCAAGCGCTGCGGGAGGAGGGAGATGTGTCATGGGAGGGAGAGGGAGGCGCCAGGGCTTAGGTATTGCTGCCCTCCCTTCTCCCCACTATATATAGGGCCAAGGGAGAGGGGGGGCACAGCCTTGGCCCTTCCCCCAAGGAAGGGTGCGGCCAAGGGAGGAGTCCATCCTCCCCAAGGCACCTAGGAGGTGCCTTCCCCTTTTAGGACTCTTCCTTCTTCTTTATCTCTTGGCGCATGGGCCTCTTGGGGCTGGTGTCCTTGGCCCATATAGGCCAAGGCGCACACCCCTACAGCCCATGTGGCCCCCCGGGGCAGGTGGACCCCCTTGGTGGACCCCCGGACCCCTTTCGGCACTCCCGGTACAATACCGATAATGCGCGAAACTTTTCCGGCGACCAAAACAAGACTTCCCATACATAAATCTTTACCTCCGGACCATTCCGGAACTCCTCGTGACGTCCGGGATCTCATCCAGGACTCCGAACAACTTTCGGGTTACCGCATACTAATATCTCTATAACCCTAGCGTCACCGAACCTTAAGTGTGTAGACCCTACGGGTTCGGGAACCATGCAGACATGACCGAGACGTTCTCCGGTCAATAACCAACAGCGGGATCTGGATACCCATGTTGGCTCCCACATGTTCCATGATGATCTGATCGGATGAACCATGATGTCAAGGACTTAATCAATCCCGTATACAATTCCCTTTGTCTAGCGGTACGATACTTGCCCGAGATTCGATCGTCGGTATCCCGATACCTTGTTCAATCTCGTTACCGGCAAGTCTCTTTAATCGTTTCGTAACACATCATCCCGTGATCAACTCCTTGATCACATTGTGCACATTATGATGATGTCCTACTGAGTGGGCCCAGAGATACCTCTCCGTTTACACGGAGTGACAAATCCCAGTCTCGATTCGTGCCAACCCAACAGACACTTTCGAAGATACCTGTAGTGCACCTTTATAGCCAACCAGTTACGTTGTGACGTTTGGCACACCCAAAGTATTCCTACGGTATCCGGGAGTTGCACAATCTCATGGTCTAAGGAAATGATACTTGACATTAGAAAAGCTTTAGCATATGAACTACATGATCTTGTGCTAGGCTTAGGATTGGGTCTTGTCCATCACATCATTCTCCTAATGATGTGATCCCGTTATCAATGACATCCAATGTCCATGGTCAGGAAACCGTAACCATCTATTGATCAACGAGCTAGTCAACTAGAGGCTTACTAGGGACATGGTGTTGTCTATGTATCCACACATGTATCTGAGTTTCCTATCAATACAATTCTAGCATGGATAATAAACGATTATCATGAACAAGGAAATATAATAATAACCAATTTATTATTGCCTCTAGGGCATATTTCCAACAGGGGGGCCTATATAAAGGGGGGGAGGGAGGGGGCAGCCGCACCCTTGAGTCTTGGCGCCTCCCTCTCCCCAGCTACACCTCTCCCTCTCGCAGTAGAACGGCGAAGCCCTGCTGTGGTGACCCCTGCATCCACCACCACGCTGTCGTGCTGCTGGATCTTCATCAACCTCTCCTTCCTCCTTGCTGGATCAAGAAGGAGGAGACGTCATGCTGACCGTACGTGTGTTGAACGCGGAGGTGCCGTCCGTTCGGCGCTAGGATCTCCAGTGATTTGGATCACGTCGAGTACGACTTCCTCATCCCCGTTCTTTGAATGCTTCCGCGCGTGATCTACAAAGGTATGTAGATGCAATCCGATCACTCGTTGCTAGATGAACTCATAGATGGATCTTGGTGAAACCTTAGGAAATTTTTTGTTTTCTACAACGTTCCCCAACAGTGGCATCATGAGCTAGGTCTATGCGTAGTTCTTTTTGCACGAGTAGAACACAATTTGTTGTGGGCATAGACGTTGTCAACTTTCTTGCCGCTACTAGTCTTATTTTGCTTCAACGGTATTGTGGGATGAAGCAGCCCGGACCAACCTTACACGTACGCTTACGTGAGACCGGTTCCACCGACTGACATGCACTAGTTGCATAAGGTGGCTGGCGGGTGTCTGTCTCTCCCACTTTAGTTGCAGCGGATTCGATGAAAAGGGTCCTTATGAAGGGTAAATAGAAGTTGACAAATCACGTTGTGGCTTTCACATAGGTAAGAAAACGTTCTTGCTAGAACCCTATTGCAGCCACGTAAAACTTGCAACAACAATTAGAGGACGTCTAACTTGTTTTTGCAGCAAGTGTTTTGTGATGTGATATGGCCAAAGTTGTGATGAATGATGAATGATATATATGTGATGTATGAGATGTTCATGCTATTATAATAGGAATCACGACTTGCATGTCGATGAGTATGACAACCGGCAGGAGCCATAGGAGTTGTCTTTATTTTTTTTGTATGACCTGCGTGTCATTGAGAAACGCCATGTAAATTACTTTACTTTATTGCTAAACATGTTAGCCATAGTAGTAGAAGTAATAGTTGGCGAGCAACTTCATGGAGACACGATGATGGAGATCATGGTGTCATGCCGGTGACAAGATGATCATGGAGCCCCAAGATGGAGATCAAAGGAGCTATGTGATATTGGCCATATCATGTCACTATTATTATTTGATTGCATGTGATGTTTATCATGTTTTTGCATCTTGTTTACTTAGAACGACGGTAGTAAATAAGATGATCCCTCATAATAATTTCAAGAAAGTGTTCCCCCTAACTGTGCACCGTTGCGACAGTTCGTCGTTTCGAAGCACCACGTGATGATCGGGTGTGATAGATTCCAACGTTCACATACAACGAGTGTAAGACAGATTTACACATGCAAACACTTAGGTTGACTTGACGAGCCTAGCATGTACAGACATGGCCTCAGAACACAGAAGACCGAAAGGTCAAGCATGAGTCGTATAGAAGATACGATCAACATGAAGATGTTCACTGATGTTGGCTAGTCCGTCTCACGTGATGATCGGACACGGCCTAGTTAACTCGGATCATGTTATACTTAGATGACTGGAGGGATGTCTATCTGAGTGCGAGTTCATTGAATAATTTGATTTAGATGAACTTAATTATCATGAACTTAGTCTAAAATCTTTACAACATGTATTGTAGATCAAATGGCCAACGTTGTCCTCAACTTCAACGCGTTCCTAGAGAAAACCAAGCTGAAAGACGATGGCAGCAACTATACGGACTGGGTCCGGAACCTGAGGATCATCCTCATAGCTGCCAAGAAAGATTATGTCCTACAAGCACCGCTAGGTGACGCACCTGTTCTCCCTGCAGAACAAGACGTTATGAACGCTTGGCAGACACGTACCGATGATTACTCCCTCGTTCAGTGCGGCATGCTTTACAGCTTAGAACCGGGGCTCCAAAAGCATTTTGAGAGACACGGAGCATATGAGATGTTCGAAGAGCTAAAAATGGTTTTTCAAGCTCATGCCTGGGTCGAGAGATATGAAGTCTCCGACAAGTTCTTCAGCTGTAAGATGGAGGAAAACAGTTCTATCAGTGAGCACATACTCACTATGTCTGGGTTACATAACCGCTTGACTCAGCTGGGAGTTAATCTCCCGGATGACGCGGTCATTGACAGAATCCTTCAGTCGCTTCCACCGAGCTACAAGAGCTTTGTGATGAACTTCAATATGCAGGGGATGGAAAAGACCATTCCTGAAGTATTTGCAATGCTGAAATCGGCAGAGGTAGAAGTCAAAAAGGAACATCAAGTGTTGATGGTGAATAAAACCACTAAGTTCAAGAAAGGCAAGGGTAAGAAGAACTTCAAGAAGGAAGGCAAGGGAGTTGCCTCGCCCGGCAAGCAAGCTGCCGAGAAGAAGCCAAAGATGGACCCAAGCCCGAGACTGAGTGCTTTTATTGCAAGGAAAGTGGTCACTGGAAGCGGAACTGTCCCAAATACTTAGCGGACAAGAAGGTCGGCAAAACAAAAGGTATATGTGATATACATGTAATTGATGTGTACCTTACCAGTACTTGTAGTAGCTCCTGGGTATTTGATACCGGTGCAGTTGCTCACATTTGTAACTCAAAGCAGGAGCTGCGGAATAAGCGGAGACTGGCGAAGGACGAGGTGACGATGCGCGTCGGGAATGGTTCCAAGGTCGATGTGATCGCCGTCGGCATGCTACCTCTACATTTACCTACGGGATTAGTTTTGAACCTCAATAATTGTTATTTAGTGCCAAGTTTGAGCATGAACATTGTATCAGGATCTCGTTTAATACGAGATGGCTACTCATTTAAATCTGAGAATAATGGTTGTTCTATTTATATGAGAGATATGTTTTATGGTCATGCTCCGATGGTGAATGGTTTATTCTTAATGAATCTCGAGCGTAATGCTACACATATCCATAGTGTGAGTACCAAAAGATGTAAGGTTGATAATGATAGTCCCACATACTTGTGGCACTGCCGCCTTGGTCACATAGGTGTCAAACGCATGAAGAAGCTCCATGCAGATGGACTTTTAGAGTCTCTTGATTATGAATCATTTGACACATGCGAACCATGCCTCATGGGTAAAATGACCAAGACTCCGTTCTCAGGAACAATGGAGCGAGCAACCAACTTATTGGAAATCATACATACTGATGTGTGCGGTCCAATGAGTGTTGAGGCTCGCGGTGGTTATCGTTATGTTCTCACCCTCACTGATGACTTGAGTAGATATGGGTATGTCTACTTAATGAAACACAAGTCTGAGACCTTTGAAAGGTTCAAGGAATTTCAGAGTGAGGTTGAGAATCAACGTGACAGGAAAATCAAGTTCCTGCGATCAGATCATGGAGGAGAATACTTGAGTCACGAATTTGGCACACACTTAAGAAAATGTGGAATAGTTTCACAACTCACGCCGCCTGGAACACCTCAACGTAATGGTGTGTCCGAACGTTGTAATCGCACTCTATTAGATATGGTGTGATCTATGATGTCTCTTACCGATTTACCGCTATCTTTTTGGGGCTATGCTTTAGAGACTGCCGCATTCACTTTAAATAGGGCTCCGTCAAAATCCATTGAGATGACACCGTTTGAGTTATGGTTTGGGAAGAAACCTAAGCCGTCGTTTCTAAAAGTTTGGGGATGCGATGCTTATGTCAAGAAACTTCAACCTGAAAAGCTTGAACCCAAGTCGGAAAAATGCGTCTTCATAGGATACCCTAAAGAAACTATTGGGTATACCTTCTACCTCAGATCCGAAGGCAAGATCTTTGTTGCCAAGAATGGATCCTTTCTAGAGAAGGAGTTTCTCTCGAAAGAAGTAAGTGGGAGGAAAGTAGAACTTGATGAAGTATTACCTCTTGAACCGGAAAATGGCGCAACTCAAGAAAATGTTCCTGAGGTGCCTGCACCGACTAGAGAGGAAGTTAATGATGATCATGAAACTTCAGATCAAGTTGCTACTGAACTTCGTAGGTCCACAAGGACACGTTCCGCACCAGAATGGTACGGCAACCCTATCTTGGAAATCATGTTGTTAGACAACGGTGAACCTTCGAACTATGAAGAAGCGATGGCGGGCCCGGATTCCGACAAATGGCTGGAAGCCATGAAATCCGAGATAGGATCCATGTATGAAAATGAAGTATGGACTTTGACTGACTTGCCCGTTGAGCGGCGAGCCATAGAAAATAAATGGATCTTTAAGAAGAAGACAGATGCGGATGGTAATGTGACCATATATAAAGCTCAACTTGTCGCTGAGGGTTATCGACAAGTTCAAGGGGTTGACTACGATGAGACTTTCTCACCGGTAGCGAAGATGAAGTCCGTCCGAATCATGTTAGCAATTGTCGCATTCTATGATTATGAGATATGGCAAATGGACGTCAAAACGGCATTCCTTAATTGTTTCCTTAAGGAAGAATTGTATATGATGCAGCCGGAAGGTTTTGTCAATCCTAAGAATGCTGACAAGGTGTGCAAGCTCCAACGCTCGATTTATGGGCTGGTGCAAGCATCTCGAAGTTGGAACATTCGCTTTGATGAGATGATCAAAGCGTTTGGGTTTATGCAGACTTATGGAGAAGCCTGCGTTTACAAGAAAGTGAGTGGGAGCTCTGTAGCATTTCTCATATTATATGTAGATGACATACTTTTGATGGGAAATGATATAGAGCTTTTGGACAGCATTAAGGCCTACTTGAATAAGAGTTTTTCAATGAAGGACCTTGGAGAAGTTGCTTATATATTAGGCATCAAGATCTATAGAGATAGATCAAGACGCCTCATAGGTCTTTCACAAAGCACATACCTTGATAAGATATTGAAGAAGTTCAATATGGATCAGTCTAAGAAGGGGCTCTTGCCTGTGTTGCAAGGTGTGAAATTGAGCTTAGCTCAATGTCCGACCACGGCAGAAGATATAGAAGAGATGAGTGTCATCCCCTATGCCTCAGCCATAGGTTCTATTATGTATGCCATGCTGTGTACCAGACCTGATGTAAACCTTGCCGTAAGTTTGGTAGGTAGGTACCAAAGTAATCCCGGCAAGGAACACTGGACAGCGGTCAAGAATATCCTAAAGTACCTGAAAAGGACTAAGGAAATGTTTCTCGTTTATGGAGGTGACGAAGAGCTCGTCGTAAAGGGTTACGTCGACGCTAGCTTCGACACAGATCTGGATGACTCTAAGTCACAAACCGGATACATGTATATTTTGAATGGTGGGGCAGTAAGCTGGTGTAGTTGCAAGCAGAGCATCGTGGCGGGATCTACATGTGAAGCGGAGTACATGGCAGCCTCGGAGGCAGCGCATGAAGCAATTTGGGTGAAGGAGTTCATCACCGACCTAGGAGTCATACCCAATGCGTCGGGGCCGATCAAACTCTTCTGTGACAACACTGGAGCTATTGCACTTGCTAAGGAGCCCAGGTTTCACAAGAAGACTAGGCACATCAAGCGTCGCTTCAACTCCATTCGTGAAAATGTTCAAGATGGAGACATAGATATTTGTAAAGTACATACGGACCTGAATGTAGCAGATCCGTTGACTAAACCTCTCCCTAGAGCAAAACATGATCAACAGCAGAATTCCATGGGTGTTCGATTCATCACAATGTAACTAGATTATTGACTCTAGTGCAAGTGGGAGACTGTTGGAAATATGCCCTAGAGGCAATAATAAAAGGATTATTATTATATTTCCTTGTTCATGATAATTGTCTTTTATTCATGATATAATTGTGTTATCCAGAAATCGTAATACATGTGTGAATACTTAGACACCAACATGTCCCTAGTAAGCCTCTAGTTAACTAGCTCGTTGATCAACAGATAGTCATGGTTTCCTGACTATGGACATTGGATGTCATTGATAACGAGATCACATCATTAGGAGAATGATGTGATGGACAAGACCCAATCCTAAACATAGCACAAGATCGTATAGTTCGTTTGCTAGAGTTTTTCCAATGTCAAGTATCTTTTCCTTAGACCATGAGATCGTGTAACTCCCAGATACCGTAGGAGTGCTTTGGGTGTACCAAACGTCACAACGTAACTGGGTGACTATAAAGGTATACTACGGGTATCTCCGAAAGTGTCTATTGGGTTGACACGGATCAAGACTGGGATTTGTCACTCCGTATGACGGAGAGGTATCTCTGGGCCCACTCAGTAATGCATCATCATAATGAGCTCAAAGTGACCAAGTGTCTGGTCACGGGATCATGCATTATGGTATGAGTAAAGTGACTTGCCGGTAACGAGATTGAACAAGGTATTGGGATACCGACGATCGAATCTCGGGCAAGTAACGTACCGATTGACAAAGGGAATTGTATACGGGGTTGCTTGAATCCTCGACATCGTGGTTCATCCGATGAGATCATAGAGGAGCATGTGGGAGCCAACATGGGTATCCAGATCCCGCTGTTGGTTATTGACCGGAGAGCCATCTCGGTCATGTCTACATGTCTCCCGAACCCGTAGGGTCTACACACTTAAGGTTCGGTGACGCTAGGGTTGTAGAGATATAATATGCAGTAACCCGAAAGTTGTTCAGAGTCCCGGATGAGATCCCGGACATCACAAGGAGTTCCGGAATGGTCCGGAGGTGAAGAATTATATATAGGAAGTGTAGTTTCGGCCATCGGGAGAGTTTCGGGGGTCACCAGTATTGTACCGGGACCACCGGAAGGGTCCCGGGGGTCCACCGGGTGGGGCCACCCATCCCGGAGGGCCCCATGGGCCAAAGTGGGGAGGGGAACCAGCCCATAGTGGGCTGGTGCGCCCCCCTTGGTCCACCCCATGCGCCTAGGGTTGGGAACCCTAGGGTGGGGGGGCGCCCCACCTGGCTTGGGGGGCACTCCACCCCTTGGCCGCCGCCCCCCCTAGGAGATCCCATCTCCTAGGGCCGGCGCACCCCCTAGGGGGGCCTATATAAAAGGGGGGGAGGGGCAGCCGCACCCTTGAGTCTTGGCGCCTCCCTCTCCCCAGCTACACCTCTCCCTCTCGCAGTAGAACGGCGAAGCCCTGCTGCGGTGACCCCTGCATCCACCACCACGCCGTCGTGTTGCTGGATCTTCATCAACCTCTCCTTCCCCCTTGCTGGATCAAGAAGGAGGAGATGTCACGCTGACCGTACGTGTGTTGAATGCGGAGGTGCCGTCTGTTCGGCGCTAGGATCTCCGATGATTTGGATCACGTCGAGTACGACTTCCTCATCCCCGTTCTTTGAACGCTTCCGTGCGTGATCTACAAAGGTATGTAGATGCAATCCGATCACTCGTTGCTAGATGAACTCATAGATGGATCTTGGTGAAACCGTAGGAAAATTTTTGTTTTCTGCAACGTTCCCCAACAGGGTTAACTTTGCAAGGAAGAGCACTTGTATATCCAAGATGACAATCATGAAACTTAATGTAGAATTTGTCAAAGGATATGTTTGAGGGGTTTCGTGCTTCCTTGACTTCAACCACCATTGTGTAGAGACTTGGAGATGTAGAAATTGCTCAAGATATGAGTGAGTTGAAATCTCATGGATTTAGATTCATCCAAGTACCTACAAGGGTTAGGTAGCATGCAAGGGTGCAAGTATATCCAAGACATATAAATACCATCATGAAAGAAATATCAAGGATTAGTCAAAGGCTCATTCCTTGCATGTATCCAAATGGAGTTTTCTACTCCAAGTTTGAAGCATCAATGATGTTCAATTCTCCTCTAAAACGGCAAAAGATTTTCTCATCAAGCGGTTTGGTGAATATACCCGCCAATTGCTTATCGATGCGAACATGCTTAAGATCAATGTCCCCTTTGGCAACGTGATCTCGAATGAAATGATGACAAACTTCAATATGCTTAGTTCGAGAATGTTGCACGGGATTGTGAGCAATCTTGATAGCACTTTCATTGTCACAAAGCAATGGAACATGTTTCACATATATCCCATAATCTTTAAGAGTTTGGGTCATCCAAAGTAATTGAGCACAACATGAACCAGCGGCAATGTATTCCACTTCGGCCGTGGATAAGGATACCGAGTTTTGTTTCTTGGAAGACCAAGACACAAGAGATCTACCAAGAAATTGACAAGTACCTGAAGTGGACTTTCTATGAACCTTGTCTCCGGCATAGTCCGAGTCGGAATAGCCAACAAGATCAAAAGAAGACCTCTTAGGATACCAAATGCCAAAATTTGGTGTATGTATTAAGTATCTCACTATACTTTTCATAGCCTTAAGATGACACTCTTTAGGGGCCGCTTGATATCGTGCACACATGCACACACTTAGCATAATATCGGTACGAGAGGCACATAGATATAACAATCAAACAATCATAGAGCGGTAAATTTTTTGATCAACCGGTTCACCATCATTGGTCAAATCAAGATGTCCACTAGTAGGCATGGGTGTAGTCATACCTTTGCATTCTTGCATATTGAACTTCTTGAATAAGTCCTTGGTGTACTTTGTTTGGGAAACAAAGGTTCCTTCCTTAGTTTGCTTGATTTGCAAACCAAGAAAGAACTTGAGTTCACTCATCATAGACATCTCAAACTTCTCCAACATTAGCTTTCCAAACTTCTCACTAAAATGAGGGTTAGTCGAACCAAATATTATATCATCAACATAAATTTGGCACATAAATAGTTCTCCATTAATCCTTTTAGTAAAAATAGTAGACTCTATTTTTTCCAATTTCAAAGCCGTTTTCAATAAGGAACTTGGTCAAGCATTTGTACCATGCTCTAGGAGCTTGTTTAAGACCATAAAGAGCTTTGTGAAGTTTGTAAACATGATCGGTTTTCTTAGGATTGATGAAGCCGGGAGGTTGTTTAACATAAACTTCCTCCTCGATTTCACCATTTAGAAAAGCAATTTTAATGTCCATTTGGTATAAAGTGATATCATGGTGATTAGCATAGGCAAGCAAGATGTGGATGGACTCAAGTCTAGCAACGGGGACATATGTCTCACCGTAGTCCATACCTTCAACTTGAGTATAGCCTTGGGCGACGAGACGAGCTTTGTTGTGGACGACTTGACCATCTTCTTCTTGCTTGTTGCGAAACACCCATTTGGTGCCAATGATGTTGTGGTTGTTGTCGGGCTTCTCAACCAATGTCCACACTTGGTTTCTCTCAAAGTTATGTAGCTCTTCATGCATGGCGTTTATCCAATCCGGATCTTCTAATGCTTCTTCAACCTTCATATGTTCAATGCTAGAGATGAATGAGTAATGTTCACAAAAAATAGCCAAACTAGTTTTAGAGCGAGTGATTCTCCCGGTTTGGATATCATTGTAGATTTCCTCGACGGGGTGGTCTTTGGCAACTCTTGCTCGAACTCGTGGGAGCTTTTGCTTGGCTCGGGGTGGAACATCCTCTTCATATTGTTCTTCTTCTTGGCCTTCTTCATTGTTGACGTTGTCGTTCTCTTGTTGTGGTGGAGAAGGAGGTTGTTGATGTTCATCTTGGTGTACTTCCGTGTTTGCTTCGTCTTGGTGTGTCCCACTTGTGGATGCTTCCGTATCAACTCTTGGTTCACCTTGTCGTGAGGTGGAAGCTTCTACTTGGACGGACGAGGTACTCTCCTTCACCTCCATTGGACGAATCTTGCCAATAGACAAGTCTTGGATTGCTTCCGAAGGGTCTTTGTCTCCTACATCAATTGGCAATTGCTCTACTTGCGAGCCGTTAGATTCATCAAACTTCACATCTACCGTCTCTTCAACCTTTCGGGTG